>NW_016166235.1:0-3521 GCF_001687245.7 Rhagoletis zephyria | reverse complement strand
TTTTCTTGTTAACAAGTTTCGGAGAACAGGTTCGGTTCCCCCAATTAAAGAATTTAGTTGCGTAGGCGTTATATGTATGTACATATGGCCATAGGTGTGTCTTTTCTGCATAAACTGGAAATAAATTTGAATAATAGTCTGCTTTCACCAATAGTTCAATAAACTGGAAATTTATATTAGTAACAACTGAAATGCAGGTATTTGGTAAATCGTAACAAAGAAGTTATGATTTTCTGCGCGATGGTCTATGATTCGGCTCAATTTTTGTACTTAGACTAACTTGAAACCAAAACTTGATAAAAATGAATTTGGATTTTTTTTTTTTTTTAACCACTCAAGCCAACAAAATTTCTTATGAGCTCACTATTTCTTGTTTAATTTATGAAAGGTAAGGCTGAGTGGTCAGAGTTGCGTACTAGGTCGTGGGTTCGATCCCTGGCAACATCGAACTTAGAGAAAATTGTTCGGTCGCCGCTCGGCAGAAAATGGCAAACCTCCAAGCGTACTATAGCCATGAAAAGCTTAGCATAAAATTGATTTGCCGTTCGAAGGCGTGGTTAAAATTGTAGGTTAATATATTTGTGTAACGACATCAAATGTGCAAGCGCCAAAATGTTATTATAACAATTTTTAAGCAAAAAATAAAATCGACTTAAATTCTCATATAAAAATTTAAGAGTACCGTTAACTTCTTCATGATCTAATTACAGATTTTTAATGAATCCTGTTTTTTTTTGCATTAATTTTGTTGATATTTTATTTAAAGTAAAAATATGAATAACTGAGAAATAATAAAACCTAAACAAAAAACACAATAAATTGAAACAATTAAAAAACTTTTCAAATCTGATTACTAAAAAAATTTACTTAGTCAATTAAAAAAGTGATAATTAAAAATTTTCGAAAACGTGTTTTTTTACTTTCGTCGTAGGTAGTTAGTTTGAAAACAAAAAAATATTTTATATATCGACTGCTGAGTGGAAGATCGACCTATCTCGGCAGCCAGTTCGAGATAGAGCCTTTTCGAGCTGGCTGTCGAGATAGGTCGATCTACCACTCAGCAATCGATATATTCAGATTTTTAATATTAAGCATAGCAATATAAACAGATTTTAACACACCTTCATTAAAAAAATCACTAAAAATTCTACGAAATGGTAAAGTTAAGTATAATTCGCTGTAACTTGAACCCTCCTATTGGACACTTTGTACTACATACCTAGATCTGCACATCTAGATCTACTCGAAAAAAAATTTGGATGATTTTTTTGCTTAAATAAATTCACAAAATTTGCCTCCAATTAATGCAGATATTCTTCATGATTAAATACACTTACTAAAAAAGTACTGTTATACCTATTTTTGTATTAATTGCGTCGAATCTGTACAATCCACAAGCAGTTATGTTTTCGGATTTGATTTTTGAGTTAGCTGACTTCTGATATAGGTGTGCGATTTGTGGATACATTATAAATACATACATACATATATATTTTTGCTCGAAAATGGAGGCACACTTATCTTGGAAAATGCATTATCTTCAATTTTGCATAAAGAACAAGATTCCAACGCGAAATTGTATTTAAATGAAAAATTAAAAAAGATATACTAAAAAAGGTAAAAATAACCACTCGTGCTTATACACCCGTAGTTGCGTATGTAACGTATACGCCCCGTGGTACCATACTCTGACATCTAACACGTTTACTCGCACGGCTTAACTTAAAAGCAATATTATTTAAAAGTAATTAAATATTGACGTTTAAGATTTTTACATAGTATTCCTTAGGCACATATGTATTACTTTCTTCATGTATATAACAGTTTTAGAATGAATTTCGAGTATGCCAATAAAATAAGTAAAAATTAAATTTTAGTATCTCAAATCATAGTCGTCTTTTACTAAACGTTTGATTTTAACACATGTATTTAAGTATCTAAAATGATTAAAAATAAAAAAAAAAAATCGTAAAATTTAAAAACTCAGTTACAAAATAGTTGCGACAGATATTCTGCATTTCGGCACTTTTTCGCCTAAATAAACGTTTTAAGGCTTCAAATACTTCATTTATTTTTTATTATACTTATTTCTAGAACTCTATTGATTGAAATATATGCAAAAAGAATGCTTTAGCGTTTTTTTTTCTGCCGAGAAGAGGAAGTGAAATTAAAAAAAAAACAACTCGTGAGATTTTCGCATATAACACTTATGTTAATACATCTATGTATGTATGTATATGTTTCATTGGTTAAGTATTCTCATCAACTCTGCGTTAATACTTATTTTATCAAGAATGTACAAACACATATGTACATACATACATACATGTATGCAGATAGTATGTGTGATTTTCAAATACATATAGTGTATTTCTTATTATTTATTCTTTACAATTGCATATACAAAAATGTGCACCAACTAATATTTAGGTACTTTTAAAAATACATAATTTTCATAACGCTATAAAAGCGACAACTACTTAAGTTCAAAGGCCGTATAACTAATGATGTGTAGTCAACTTTTGAATTGAAAATTTAGCAGGTACGATTAAATTAACCTTTATCTAGTTTTCGAGATTATATAAATTATAGTTCGGTTTCTTTAAGTGAGGCGTGTACCTACTACCTTAATCACTGGAAAAAAATTTAACTGTTAGTAGAACTTTTCAGCGAAAAAAATTTCTTAAAAAAAAACAGCGCAATTTTCAGCACCTTTTGGTTATCAGATAAGTATGTATTATGATTAACATAATAAGTGGAAATTTGTAGTTCATGTAGTAATTATAGATTGAACATTCTTGTTTTTATTATTCATTTCGCTAATCGTTGAGAATCATAACACAGACTTGTTTTGTTGATCGCTTATAAAGATTTGGTTGCTGGACTGAAAAAAAAACGTAAAACTTATTTATCGCTCTTAAAAAATTATAAACAAAAAAATTTATATTTATGTATGTATTTTCAAGCGTATGTACAATAACTTGGGAAAAGTAAATATGCGTTTAAAGATTTGCATTTTTGAATGAATACTTAGTCACAGAAAATAGGATACATATTTGGCAGACAGATTTTAGTTAGGTTTTTGGCCGGGCTTTTACCCCAAGCGGTGGTTTTGGGCTCGATAGCGGCAGTATCACTTTTTGGAATAAAAAAAAAAAGTATTATACTGCTAAAAAATAGTATAGATACGAGCGTCAGGCAAACAAAATAATCAAAATTTTAAAAGAAAACTAGATAATTATTAAAAAAACTTAACGATCATAATTCGGTGAGCAGATACTGTAATTTGGGTGCAGCTTGGCTGTCACGGCAGACACGTCTGCTTCGCCAACTATTTTCGACAACGTAAATACTTCATCACCTTAAGTATTGAAAATACCTCGGCTTGAAATACCGAGGCATGTTCCACAAGCGCAAAAATATCTAAGAATGTTCCCCTTACTTAACCCAGAGCATAGTCATGACTTAAAATCAAGGATGCTCAACAAACGAAACGATACCATTTCGTTTCGTTAAAAAGC
>NW_016166234.1:12196-24908 GCF_001687245.7 Rhagoletis zephyria | reverse complement strand
AAAAAACGCTAAATCTTGTCTTGTGGTCTGTCAGCTAAACAGGCGTTGGTGAGACTTGTAAATCTTACCAAATTTATTTTTAACAAAAAATAAATAAATTTTAGAAACTAAATACATAAGTAACAAAAAAAAAAAACTTTCCAGTTGAAAACCTCACAGCATTCAAGTGGTATTGGGGTTGAGTGTCGAGCTGTCGCTCTTCATGTGGATTTCTGACAACTGTCAACGCTACTAACTCGAAAGGACAGCCGCCCAGCCTCAGCTTCACCAAATTATTTTTGCTGACTTAACTTAGCTTGCAGATAATTGAAAAGTGCTGGCATTTAGCTTTCGCCGCATCATAAACAGAGGTTCGTCAACCGCCGCCAGCAAAATGAGGAACAACAAAATTGCATACTCACAAAAAAAGAAGAAATTAATCAGAAATTAGTAACTGTAGCGGAATTTTCTGTTTGCCTTCTAATGAGTCTAATAATGTCAGAGCGTTCGCTTACGCGCCTGCAACATAGACAAATAGCAAAGTAAAACGTCATAAGATAGGTTGGCGCTTTGAAGCGTACTGATTAACCCATTGTTGGCGCTGGCTGATGACTTATGCCGCCGGCAATTAATGCGAAATTTTCGCAAAAAAGGGGAGAAATTACAAATATCTGGGAAAAAATAAAATTGTCAAAGGAAGTAAACTAAGTAGAAAGTACTAATAGCTGGTTGTTAGTGCAGGAATGCAAATGATTAAGAAGTCGAATATGACGCACCCGATTAACTGGTTGAGTGCTTACACAAAGCAAATGCCTTCAAATTGCCACAGTGAGTGAGCGGAATGGAGCTTAAATCAAAGAATTGTTAGTTTTTGTGATTTCTTTATTTTTATTTTGTTGTAATGAAATTTTTGCCTTTCTACTATTACTTTGCTTGAAGTTAATCACTGTCTCTCTTTGGCTGGATAAATCTTCAACAACAACAATTAGTACTTAAAATAAAACTTTGTGGTTATAATTAAAACTTCAAAGCGAAAATCTCAAACAAAAGCTAAACAAAGTAATTGATGACAGCGATTTCGTATAGTCAAGTACTTATAATGAAAGCTTTGTAATGATTGCGGGATGTGTGGGTGTTGTCAAAAGAATTTTCCTTTAGTTCGCATATACAACTTTTAAGTGCATATATTTCAGTACTTATTTTTTTTTCTGAGTATGCTTGACAACGCTTGATGTGATTGAAGCAGTCTAGTTCGGGTTTTGACAGAGTTCTTTTTAATTTTTATTGTTTTTATAATGAGATATTTGCCTTCTAGTAATTTTCAGGTATGATTGATAAAGCTTTATGTGATTGAAGAAGCTTAGCTCTTGTTTAGACAGTATTATTTTTCCTGTGTTTCTTCTTTTACATTAAATCTTAAAATTATGTAGCTTATCAAGCATGATTGTTAATGCTTGGTGTGATGTAAGAAGCTTGAGGACATATTTTAAGAGTTTTTAGCTCCTTTGAAAAAGACACAAACAATTTGAACTAATGTCAATGATTGATGTGATTGATGAAAATACCAACAGAATATCTTGTATGTTTGAAGTGCGTGAGTTAGACAGTTTGCACTACTATTAATACCGTTCAATCCGTGTAATCGGTGCTCCGTGCAAGGGCTTTTCAAGACTCAGAGAATACCCCTAATATAATATTTTCAAAACTAACTTTATACTCTAAGAGCATTTGAGGAGGGATTGAACAATAATTTTTGAGAAGGAAGTAATCCAACCAGAAATATTGTTGTTTGGCGGAAATGACAAGGTTAACTTAAATTTTCTCTGTTAACTTGATTGATGAAGACATTTCAACATTTCTGTTGCCCAAAAAATTAGTTTTGGTAACAAAATGCTTACTTCTCAGAGCTGAATACTCAAATCTTTAAACATTTTGTATTACATTTTTTTAATCAGTATTTTTGTTTCTGTATTAAATTTTTTTTGTAGAAACTTAATATTTTTAGTTGTGATTGATGAAGGTTGACGTGAATAAAGTTGCTTGAATTAAACAGTTTAAGTGTTTTCTTTCTTGATTTTATTTTCTTGGAAATTTGCAATTTTTTTAGTTGTGATTGATGAGGTTTGACGTGAATAAAGCTGCTTGAATAAAACGGTTTAAGAGTGTCCTTTCACTCAGCTTGACACTAAATATCTTTTTATGTAAAAATTGAGTAAAACTCTATGATTGATTGGATTGAAGAAGTGACTAAAACTACTGTTGTCAATAGAATAAGTTTTGGAGACAAGCTGCAGATTGCGGCATCGACAAAGCGTTTAAATAAAGAAGATACCAAACTGACCCGTATTTTCTGGAACGGTTTTAAAGGCCGAAACTTCTTCCTAGAACTAACAAACTTCGATGGATAGATACTTGGAAATGCTTAAATGAGTGTACATAGCCACCTTGTGAACGAATTCAATTAAACGCCGTTAGTCTGAAATCAAGCAGAAAACACGAAGTTGTAATGTCAATTTCCAAAAGAAGATTCGGTTCTTCTATTCTGTTACCCCTCGTCTTAGTAAATAAAAGCGAAAAATTCACCAATACCATTTTTTATGCAAACCGAGGTCCTCTGATCACACTTGATGTAGTTGAAGAAGATGAAAGGCAAAAGCAATCACATCAGCCTCAGGCAATCAGAAGGCTTAATGAAGGTATTTTGCACACGCAGAATTTTTCGTGGTTGTGTGAAATTTTTGTGGTGGAATTTTTAGACTGCCAAATTTACAACGCCAAAGAAAGTTTAATTATTTATTTATGTATGTATGTATGCACACATATTTGTAGTGTACTGAATAAAGTATCTATAACAACCAACTTGAGGTTACATCCCACAACGAAAGCCTACCAAAAGTTGTGTCCTCTTCCTCATTTCTTATGCCGACAAATTTACATACCTAATATCGAAAATTTATTTTGGTATGCAAAATCATTTTACGCAACGCATAAGTACAAGGCGCCTTCTGCCGCTGCTTTTCGTATTTCCACCACCACGCCTCGAGGCTATAAATGAAAATGAGTTGGCAATTTAAAGATAATAAGCGTGGCAAGCAAAGCAATGCGTGGTATAGAATGGAAGCAACTCTGCGTCGATAAACGTACATTCAAATTGATGAGAGTGAGTGTAGACCGACAGCTACAGTTTCGAACATTTTTGTTGTAACATATATTTTTTTTTGTGTTGTGTGTATATGCACACATGCACATGTGCTTAATGACACTCGCTGTGGCTTAATTGCTTAGAAGGCAATTTACATGAAATATAATACACGAATTGACAATTAGCTGTTGGAATTTTTAGGAATTTGATGAAAGAATTTTTGCGCCTTAAGGCAGGCGAGAAAGTGTGAAAAGAAAGTGATTAACTAAAGTACGAGTGTATGCGTGGGTTATTTGTTTGAAGGAGTGGGAGGAGTAACTGAGAAATTTCTGTACTAGCAATTTAAATGGTTAATTAACTGAAATATTATGGAGTTATGAAATTACATAATTTATTTTTTTGGAGGGCGATTAAAATTAAATGCAATCTTTCTTACATGCCTCAAGCAGAACTTATTTTATTGATTGTTGGAGTTCCAGGTAATTTTTTTTTTAGGTTTGATCTGTACCGAGAGACAATTAGACGCTTTCTGTGAAGAGACAGAAGAGAAGGAGGCAGAAAGACGTGAATGCGAGAAGCTTGATTTGCTAGTAAGTAGGCAAGTGCCCCATAGCTCTCTTAGAAAACCAAGGCCTATTTCTGCAGAGACGAGGATGGAATCAGATGTCAAAAGTCGAGAATACACTTGAGATATTGCGGCTCATGCCTAAAAAGTGAGCTTAAGCTCTGACACTTCCCAGCTGAATGCTGACACCAATACCGACTTTGATGGAAAAGTACACAGAACAATGTATAGAGATGAAGCTCAGGCAAGAACAAAAAATTCACTCTACACATCTCTCAGCATGTTGGCCTTTCATGTGGCTAATAAAAATGAACGATGTCAAACAAATACGTTAAGACTTTACAGGCTTTAAAGACAACTATTCTTCAAAGGAGCTATGGCCCAGCTCGCGAGATCAAATCACTCTATATCTCATCATCGACCAGACATTTAAGCGTACTAGTTTAAACTTGGAAAGATTTTAGGATTTATTTGGCAAAGCAAAGGAAAGGACGTCCGCGTTGCAGAAAAAAAACTTGGAGTAACTCCATTATGGAGAAACAGGCCCAGTGAACACTCTGTAGTGGCACATAGACGGTATCAGGGTGAGCTATCTTAGTCTTTGGTGTTAAATTCCATCTAGGTCATGAGTGCATTGAGCAACTTAACGCAGGAACAAGGAAATAGAAGGGAACGAGGTGGCGTATGACCTAGCCTGGAAAGCAGCAGCCCCAATTCCCACCGGGTCTCAGAGTCTCCTTGCAATAGGTTAAAACACGATCGGGGAAGACCTCAGGAAAGAGTAACAACTCCGGTGAAGAAACACACGTTTCGGCTAAGCTAAAAACTTATTGGAGGGTACAACCTCAATTGATGCAGGCTGCTATTTAAGATGCCTTAAAAAAAACTAAGTATTATCAGAGGCATTGAAAATCTGGGTTTCTCTAGTTTNGAAAGGAAAGGACCTCCGCGTTTCAGAAAAAAACTTGGAGTAACTCCATTATGGAGAAACAGGCCCAGTGAACACTCTGTAGTGGCACATGGACGGTATCAGGGTGAGTCTTTATTTGGAAATGGAGAAATTCCTGAGTATTTTTCAAACAGACGTCTAAGACTTTGTGTCTAGAGATAAACTCGCGTAGAAATAAAGCTAATGAGACCAAATTTATCTTTAGCGGCAGCAAGACGACAATCAAAGCTATCTTAGTCTTTGGTGTTAAATTCCATCTAGGTCATGAGTGCATTGAGCAACTTAACGCAGGAACAAGGAAATAGAAGGGAACGAGGTAGCGTATGACCTAGCCTGGAAAGCAGCAGCCCCAATTCCCACCGGGTCTCAGAGTCTCCTTGCAATAGGTTCAAACACGATCGGGGAAGACCTCAGGAAAGAGTAACAACTCCGGTGAAGAAACACACGTTTCGGCTAAGCTAAAAACTTATTGGAGGGTACAACCTCAATTGATGCAGGCTGCTATTTAAGATGTCTTAAAAAAAACTAAGTATTATCAGAGGCATTGAAAATCTGGGTTTCTCTAGTTTCACAAAATACAAAATAATTAATCCAATATAGCGAACGAATATATTTAAAAAAAAAAAAAAAAAAATTTCAAATATCTGATGTAAGGTAGTTTTTTAAGGGTCCACCATGAGGTTGCAGACCTATTTTGGACCTCATTTTCTACTTTTATAATTTCTTAATTTTTTTTATNTAATAAAATTTTTCAAATATCTGATGTAAGGTAGTTTTTTAAGGGTCCACCATGAGGTTGCAGGCCTATTTTGGACCTCATTTTCTACTTTTATAATTTCTTAATTTTTTTAATTTAAAAAAATTTTTTTTTTTTTTTTTTTTTTAAGGGTCCACCATGAGGTTGCAAGCCTATATTTGGACCTCCTTTTCTACTTTTTTAATTTCGTAATAATAATTCAACTACTTTTTTTATTTTCTTCAATTTTTTATTATTTTTTTATTTTCTATGAGTAAATTTTCTGATTCCTCTTCTGTTTCAGATTCGTCCGCCATAAAGGATCCACCATTTTAGATATTCCAAAACTAGCATCAGGTTTTTAATCAGCTAACCCATATAGATTTTTTTTTGTTTTAAGGCACCCGTCATTTTAAATATTTCAAATCTTTGACCGGCTACTCCATAAACCCCTCTACAGAGACTTTTAGAATCGGCCATATTGGGCCCACGACTAAAGTAAAAATTCTTCTTAAATTTAACCTTAAGGTAAGTGTTTGTTTTAGTTTTAGTTTAGCCTAAGTCTAAGTCTTAGTATTAATCTTAAACCTGAGTATTATTTTATTATTAATCTTCATCTTAATCTTAGTTCAAGTCTTAAGGTTATTCTAAAGCTTAATGTTAATTCCTTCCTTCTTCTATGACTCTTTCGCTTCATAAGAGTTTGGAATTAGAGCCCAACGATCTTTTTCGTTATGTCGATGTTATCATTCGCATCAAACCTAGCGCAAAGAAATTTCGCTAAACAAATTTCTATATTTTGCGTTTTCTTAATTTTGAGGATTAAGTATTCATTGTACATGCGCTCGAAACGGTAACAAATCCCAAAAAGGCGGCTGTTTTGGTAATATGAATTCATATTCTTTTAGTAAGTACTTCGGTATGCACACACGTGCTTCGTACTCCATAGTTAAGCGATTTTTCTAATTTTCAATTATTTGCAACTTTGTTTTTTGTTTCAACAAATTTTATTAACAATTCCACATTATACCTCATTTAAGTTTCTATTCATGTAAAAATCCAGCATACTTAATGAATTGCATAAGCAAATTGCGGTCATTGTTATTTAGCGACAGATTGCATTATCACACGCGCACATACAGACATACACATGCAAGTGTTTGGGTGCTATCCTAGCACAGCTATAGCACAATACGAGCAGCATACAAAGCGTATGTATGTATGTATGTATTTATGTGTATCGCCGCCTCAACTCGTTGCAGTGAATGAAGTACATATGTACATGCAATTTGCTATTTCACTGCAATTTAGCGGCAAAAATGTGCACAAACGCAGTGGGGGCCGCACAGAGGGGAATACGGCACATCTACTTATACAAACATACACATATACATATATATTTTCACAGCATGGTGTGTGCAAAGCAGTGTTGCCACGCACAAATTTTTTTCCCTACCAAAACCAACTAAAACCTGCTAAAATTTTTTGGAGTCTTTAATTGTATTCTATGTCACATAAAATATGCTATGGGGTTTCCTCCGTCAGCCCACAAAACCTGCAGTACATCTCTATAGAAAGTTCCATGTTATTTAAATGATACCTTAGCTGGCAGTGTCCTGTCAGATAGCCAGTAAGAGTTCAAAAAGACCCTCCCGGCTAAGTTCAAGGAGTCTTTCGGAGTTCCTCTTGGATTGAGTTAAGGATCTCTTTGATTGTCTCATTATCTTTGAATTCCGCCAGGTGAGCAGCTCCTAAGTTGTTCTGCCGTGTATTCTTTTCATGTATCGCAGAAAGGCTCGCGGCATGATGTCCGTGAGCTTGATAGCGGGATCATCAAGGAATGGCTTGAGAAGCTCCAAATGACGTCGCAGATCTCCCTACACATGCGTATGCGATCGTATTGTGCAGCCGTAGAGCGCTCCAACCAGCCTCTTTTCCAATCAGAGTAGACAAAGGAGGTATGCCTGCAAAGACACTAGGGGCATCCTTTAAACAGGTGCGCATAGGTCCGTGATGGCCACGCACACCACTCGGTGCTGCTTGCTCATGGTGGCAACCATGTCTATTTGCTTAGCATCAGGCCAGTGCCGCCTATGTAGCAATGGCTTTTACTACCTTAAAAAAACCAATACGTTAGTTTTGATGATATTCCCAAAGTCTTACCATAAAGTCTCTGACAGGCGTAAAAGCCCTTGCAGCCTTGTGGGTAAGATTCAAGAGAAGTGAGTTTCATGTGAACCATTTGTCTAGAGTTACCCTTAGATGTTTCACCTTTGCTGAGAACTCAATTTCTCTCCCTGCCAATTTTGGTTGGAAAAGTCCATGTGTGGCAACACTGGTGCAAAGCATAGCAACAACCACGTTTGCCGCCAACCGACCGAGCGAACGACCTAAGGCCACCGCAGCGAAGTAGCGCTAATGTCATTGCTGTTATAGCTACTTCCTTTACGTATTGCCCTCATGGCTCGCTCGACTTGCCTCTTTCCTCCTCATCCTTTTGTACCCACTTAGCATGTTCTTCAACTGCTGCGATTTCCTCTCCACTCCTCCTGCTGGCTGACTTCGCTTGAGTCTGCTCCGCTGCTAACCAGCACTTGTTGGTTGCCTGCGGCGCCAATTGTTGGTTCATTTGGTGGCGATGGTGGTGGTGGCGATGGCATAGACGCTGTACTCGCTAAGTTTGTGCACTCACCACACACACACACGCATACAATTAAACTGCAATATGTGTTTCTATTGCATACCNCGATGGTGGTGGTGGCGATGGCATAGACGCTGAATGCGCTAAGTTTGTGCACTCACCACACACACACACGCATACAATTAAACTGCAATATGTGTTTCTATTGCATACTCCTGCATTGGTGGTTGATTATTGGCATTTGCATGGCACTTTGCACGCGTACTTGTACATACATAAATACATAAGGGGTATTCTCTGAGTCTTGTAAAGCCCTTGCACGGTGCACGGATTGCANTCCTGCATTGGTGGTTGATTATTGGCATTTGCATGGCACTTTGCACGCGTACTTGTACATACATAAATACATACTCATTTGCAAAAGAGTCGCATCTAAGCTTCCTCTCCGCGTACTTCAAACGACCGCATACATGGNTTACCATGCAAGGGCTTTGCAAGACTCAGAGAATACCCCTATACTCATTTGCAAAAGAGTCGCATCTAAGCTTCCTCTCCGCGTACTTCAAACGACCGCATACATGGCTGCAATTTTATTCACTATTTTATTTTTTATGTAGTTATCTTTTTTTTTTACTTGTTGGAAGCTTTTTGCTGCAATTTATAATTTAATTCTGATATACATACATTTAAGTAAATATTTTAATTGCTGTTAGATGTTTGTAGTTATTTGCAATGATTGGCTGAACTGTTGCATATACTCAGGCGTTAGAGAGGTGAAATAAGAGGCTTAGGGAAATCGATAAGCAAAAAGAGTTAGCTCAGCAGTTAGCTTTGCTAGCTTTGCTGATCGATGATGCGGGTTCGATCGCTGCTGAATCCTGGAAAAGGTGTTTGATTAGGACATGCGATGATTGCCGAATTATAATTTCTTCCGCTTAGACTTTTTTTCCGTAAAACAGCTCAATAACATTGTTGAACAAAATATTAATAAGCCAAGCCGCTGTGTGTGACGTGTTCTTGTAGCGTTGAACTTGTTTAAGGCCTTGGACACCGTTTGTCACTTGACGCTACACATTGTGGACATTGAGACAAATTTCGAAGCTAAGAAGATTTCAACAGGGAGTCCTATAGACTGGTGTTCTCTTCCCCCACTACTGTTTAACATCTCAAAGCGCCCCAACCACAAGAAAGGAGATCGCTAAACCCATTAGTGCTCAATATTGGCGTCGTGTAATGTAATTGATGGCCGGTGTTTCGGAAAGTAAAGGGCGATCCCTTTTCGATCTCCCTCCAAGCACGGATAATAAAAGTGGTTGTGCTAAAACTAGGCATCCACGTCGTGGGGAAACCATTACTGGAACATTGTTGGCAAAATTTAAGGCAATTGGCCGATCGGTCCTATATTACGCTGCGCCAATTTGCACACCGAGCACTAGTAGGAGGTAGTAGATGACTTTTTAAAATACCCTACTCCGGACAGCGTAGTACAGACATTGAAGATGGCACAATGACGGGACCGGCTTTTGTCCGAACCATATTTGACGAAGGATAGTGGAAACTTGTTCCAAAATACATCAGAAAATTTTCGATCGAAGTTTAGCCATCACCCAACCCAGTACTTCATTTTACTCGACAGTACCGCGTAACTCTGGCGCGAAATTAAATAACTCCGTCGTCTAAGACAGCACATTTCCTTTGCCTACCGATAGTCTTTCGCCCGATTATGTAGAGCTTATTACTGTCGCATAGGAAAGGTACTCTTCAAAAGTTATCGCCGGATAAAGAGCGGCTGGGAGTGCCATTGATCACTTGTGGTACGCTCTTAGATAGAGGGCCTCATGTCAGCTCAGCGATGGCTGGGCGAAAGCCAGGACATAGGCGATTGTAAGGTCCTATAGGCCGAGGGTGGACAGGGGGCGATCGAGGTCACTCTTCCCACTTAAAAGGTCACAGCTCTCACCTCAACACTACCTTCTTAGGTGTCCAGCGTTTGTGAAGCGTAAAGTGAAGTACTTTGGCTCTCACATCCTTAACAGCCCCGAGGAGCTCTGGGGCATTGAGATTAGCCGAATTCGTAAATAAATAATTGGCTCGAGGCGTTTTATCGATTAGGTATTGGGTGCCGTTCCGAATGTGTTATCACAAGGGACAATCTCCTAATTGTCTATATGAGTCCCTGACAAACGGGGCTGCCACCTAACCCATCCTAGTATTGTCACTTTAAACGTAACGAAATTTCCATGAAAAATATTTTCGATTTGCGAGTTTTAAAGCTTTTCGTGTTAAAAGGAATCGGCATACTGTTCTGCTTTATTCAAAATTTTCACTTGAAAGAGAATCCAGTAGATTTGAAACTAATTCAAAAAAGGGGATAGTAAAAATTTTTTAATTTTTTAACGCTCTTAAGGTTATTAAAGTATTTCAAATACAAAGAATAATTCATTTCAAAATATCCAATTTCATGAAACGTACGGGCAATGTTTGTGTTAATAAGTTTTGATTGACTTGCCAAACTTCTAGTTCCTAAAATTATTAAACTTTCATATTTTTACGAAAAATATTTTCAAAATTTGAGTTCTTCGCTCTATCGCTTTTAAGGGTATCTGCAAACATGAGAAACTAAAAATTTTGGAAACCAAAAAGAATTTTTACGATAGGGGTATTCATCTAAGGTCATAAGCTGCCGATGAGCGTCACAAAATTTTGAATTAGATGAATACGCTTATTTTCTTTTATTATTTCATGCGTTTTCTCTTGAAATGCCTCTACATTTCATACAACTTTTTTCAGTTAAAATTAACAACTTTTTTTGGGTTTGGTGGTTAAAGTTTATTAATTTCTTAATTCTAACCCAATGTAAAATCATATACAAAAATTAATTTGTAAATTCTTTATTAGGAAAAATTTATGTATGCCTTCAATAATAATATCTAGATTAAGGAAATAAGTAGCAAAATTATTTTTGAAGTCTAAACCAAACTTAATTACGGATATCTAGAAAGAAATTCGAAGAAATTAAAAAAGTTCAACGTCATAATTTGAAAAACAAAGTGAAAAAAATAATAATTTCAAAGTAATCTCACCAATCACTTACTTCTCGTAAGACACTTATTCCGCTTTTCTGCTTTTTAATTAAACAAAACTTTTCATCTGCACACTTTCATGCACACAGTCACGCAAGCCTTCTTGCCACGGAATCTTTACTTTTCATTACTTATTTCACGGTCGCAAACTTTATAACCTTGAAATCATAATTTTATACTTAGATAAGTTATTCGCAGATAATTTCGTCTGGCGATTATTGAAATTATTACTCGCATTCGAGAAATTTTGATGCAAAGTGTCTGTAAAGTTTTTTCGCAATGAAGAAAAATAAGAGGAAGCTTCAGAGTTAGATCTACATATATATGTATATTTGTGTGTACTTATCGGTATGTGTGTATGTGCCTAGCAAAGAGACATACATACATGGATTCATAGCAAAAAAGTTAGTAGGCACTTGAAAATTGCGCCGTTTTTTTTTTGAAAGTGGCATAAGTCGTTTCATGCCGTTTGACCTCAGTGATAATTAACCTGTATATGAATGTGTATGTTATTCGGTCAACTTCATCAGCGAAAGGTAAAAAAGTTTTGTCGTTAGTTTATGATGGTAGAACGGTTTACAGAAGCATTCAGTTTGAGGAAAAGAACCATTTACAGACAAGAGGTGCAAACGACTTACGTCACTTTCAAAATAAAAGGGGTCTGTTGAAGAATGGATGCTGAAAGCCGAGTAGGAAAGAAATGCACACAGCAAATAAATAAATAGAGGAATTTTAATGTAATCCACTCCGTAAAGATATATATATACATATATTTAACGATTTTGTTATCGATATATTTATCGCTTTCTTAATGGAAGTATTTAATATATTATTATCGATATAATTTGCGATGTTGTTATCGATATATTTTTGATAATGAATTTTTTCTTAGTTGCTATCGATATAATTCCACATGGGAATGTATATTTATCGATAAGTAGATATGTAGAAGAGATTTTTCGGTTTATAGTCGATATTATTTCACATCAAAATATGTACGCATTTACCTATAAGTTTTCGATTTATCGTAAGAAAATATATAAAAAAGGGATTTACATATATATATATAAAAGACGATTAAAAAATGAAAGTGAAGTGTTTAAATGAGCTCTAGCACAACGCTTTGGCTATGCGTGTCGCTCCCACAAAAGCTCGTTTATCGAATTTAGCACCAGGTGAAGGTGTTATGCCCTGGAACCGTTTAAGCCAAAACAGAGTATTGGAAGGAGGACTATGACTCATGTGACCACTGCGACCAGTAAAGGTAATTAGAAGAAAATTAACTGTGAGAGAGTTAAGTTCAACACTCAAGAGATTCGGCTGGTACTGCAACAGGTGGCCTCATCTCATACACATACTTTGATGTACCGCCGTTTTAGTGCCTTACTTAAGTGCAAACGCGCATAAGCCAGTAGAGAATTGCACCATTAGCAGCAGTGTGGTGAGTAGTAATGTTCGCTGCACAGAGTATGCTATGTTCGAACTGTCTTCGTTGCCTGCTGCTTGTGACAACTATATATTTGACGTCATCAAAATTTGTTGCATTTCCATTGCATACGCGTTGAGCAGAAGCCAAAATCATCAAAACCAAAGTAAAACAAGCTGCACACAAAACGC
>NW_016166234.1:0-9722 GCF_001687245.7 Rhagoletis zephyria | reverse complement strand
TATTTAATATATTATTATCGATATAATTTGCGATGTTGTTATCGATATATTTTTGATAATGAATTTTTTCTTAGTTGCTATCGATATAATTCCACATGGGAATGTATATTTATCGATAAGTAGATATGTAGAAGAGATTTTTCGGTTTATAGTCGATATTATTTCACATCAAAATATGTACGCATTTACCTATAAGTTTTCGATTTATCGTAAGAAAATATATAAAAAAGGGATTTACATATATATATATAAAAGACGATTAAAAAATGAAAGTGAAGTGTTTAAATGAGCTCTAGCACAACGCTTTGGCTATGCGTGTCGCTCCCACAAAAGCTCGTTTATCGAATTTAGCACCAGGTGAAGGTGTTATGCCCTGGAACCGTTTAAGCCAAAACAGAGTATTGGAAGGAGGACTATGACTCATGTGACCACTGCGACCACTAAAGGTAATTAGAAGAAAATTAACTGTGAGAGAGTTAAGTTCAACACTCAAGAGATTCGGCTGGTACTGCAACAGGTGGCCTCATCTCATACACATACTTTGATGTACCGCCGTTTTAGTGCCTTACTTAAGTGCAAACGCGCATAAGCCAGTAGAGAATTGCACCATTAGCAGCAGTGTGGTGAGTAGTAATGTTCGCTGCACAGAGTATGCTATGTTCGAACTGTCTTCGTTGCCTGCTGCTTGTGACAACTATATATTTGACGTCATCAAAATTTGTTGCATTTCCATTGCATACGCGTTGAGCAGAAGCCAAAATCATCAAAACCAAAGTAAAACAAGCTGCACACAAAACGCTTAGCTTACTAGCAATTCAAATTCTAACACAGCAAAGTTCTGAAAGTCAAAGAACAGAAAAAAGACGGGTGTCGCAGTGCTTTTGTTTTCAGGCGATAACTTTGAATGTACGTATGTTTCGAAGCGCATTTGTGGCAAAGCGTAAAATTGGCGCCTAAAAGCGCACACTCCATACACTAGCAAATGGTGAAATGTATGCGTATGTTTGACTTCAAGAGCGCGCTTTTAGGCGCATGGAATGCCAATGACAGCCAGTCAACTGAAGCTTAAGGGGCACTAAACTGAAGTGTGGTTAAAAGGGTGGCAGGAGAGCGTGAGTTCGCCATTCAGAAATCACATCATAAATTTACTTGTAACTGTCAATGGCAGGCGAAAAGTGCGCAAGCAGATATAGACAAACATACACATGTGTTACAAATTTACACTTTTCTATGTAAATGTATCTGCACTTGGCTGCTACGAACAAATTGTGTCGGCGCAGTGATGCGTGAACTCGCGCCCACATTTCCATAAGCGTTTTTTCTCCTACATACGTAAATATGTATATATGTATCTGTGTGTGAGTGCATGCCTGTGCGTGGCTGTGTGTCAAATGCCACGCATTGTAAATTTTGCGGTCGCACTGCACAATTGCTTACGTCTGTATTGGTGCTGGTGGCTGTAACACACAAGCGCACACGCGCACACACATTCGATTATTCGTTTGCCGGCTCCGCCCTGCCCACTTTTTCATCGCGCGCGTTGACAGTTTTATTAGCTTTGCGGTTGACATTTTGCGCGCAATGTAGCCGCCGCTGACTGCCATTTTGGTGCGCCCAGCGCGCGCTGTTCAAATACAGTTACATTTGAATAGGTGTACGTTTGCGTGTGGCAGTGTATGTGCGTACGTGTGCTAGTACGTCCCTAAAATCTCGCAACGAACTTAATTACTTTTATTGCTTTGTCGCAATTATGGGCCGCGCTTGGAGTGGCAAGTGACAGCTTGACTTCCCTATCTCCCTTTCTCGCTCACCCGCTGCCCTAAATATAATCTCTAGCTCTGCTATGCTTTTGTTTCACCCACTAAGCGTTGGTCTCTTAGTGCCGCACCAGTTTTAATAACAGTTTTTACGCGCACATTTGCCAAATATTGTGAAATAGTTCCACTTTTAAATTGAAAAAAATAAAAATAAAATCTTCACTACATCTCCACTTACTCTGTACAGATTTTCAGAAGCATTCACATATATTTCACCAGTCAGCACTGCCTATTTTGGTATCTAGTCTCCCTCGCCTTTTTTGGTGTAACTTTTTTACCACTTGCCTGGCCCTACAACACTTGGTGTTGTTGTTGCTGCTTTGGCGACAATTAAACGTGTTGGCGTTAATTACAAAAGGCATTTAAATAAATTTTTCGGGTGAGCGTAGCGCAACTGTCTGTTCGGCTGGAATTTCATTTACAGTTTATGTGAGTGCGGCTGATAATTTAGCAATTCTTCAGCATTTTCAGCGTGGTTGCGTGTGTGTGTGTGTGCGATAAATGTGTGTAATTGAATTTTGTCACTGTTTCGCTGCGCCATTATTTTCATTGCACACTCTGTGGATGTTCATTAAATAAGAAATTAATGCTTTAATAGTGCTTGTGTATTAATTTTGGTTTAAGCGAACTGAAAACAAATACTGTAAAAAAAAATTAAGACAAGTTTTTATAAGTGGTAAAAAAAACGATCCTCGCACCAACAAACTAACGACTAAATTTTCTTGGAGTTATTTCTTTCCATTTAAGTAATATATGTTCTAAATATAAAACAAATCGGACCATAAATACGGGGTTTTCATATACTTCTACAACTGCGCCACCTAGCGGATTAATTTATCTTTCATATGGCATTGTCAGCGGGTTTCGAGCTAGTTTTCAAGTTTCAAGTCTCTACCGAGAGGTCGTTTAAAAAATTCATTGCATGTTTTGATTACACGCAGGTGAAACTTAATAAAAGCTTGTAAAATATTTTTAAGCGAAAAAAATGTTTGCAAAAAAAATGTTGAAATACTAAATTTCGAAAATTTTGAACTGACCAAGTGTTTAACTAACCAGCAAATGTCCGGCTTGCTTCGCGACGCCTGAAATGCGATTTTGCGTTGACAAACACCAAAAAATAGTTAAAAAAGCAAAAAGGAGTAGTGAAGTAAAGATTATTAAGTTAGGTTCAAATGACTGAAGAAGAAAACCTTCCGTACTCTCATAGACCAAGGATAATAGCGCTGAGATAACACATGGTGTATGTACTAATCTCTTTCGATGCTATGAGCTCTTATTTCCATCTGCAAGTATTATAAGGTTTGCTAAGCATGTGTAGTCTTCTTCTATAATCTTGCTGTTCCTCAGGATGAAAGAATGGCCCCGTTCAAACGAGGTCATTGACATTTTTACCGTGTTCTTTCTTATTCGTCTAAGGCATTCTCGATACACCCATGACCCGTTGGTGTGTCTAGGATGTCTGGGGCGCGTAAATAATTTGCGCTTCTTTGTATGCATACTTAACCCCACCCTTCATTAAGTCTTCTAAAAAGTAAATTCATATCTGGGTAGGAAAGTTTTTGTTACGAAGTACGCAGTGGCGTAAAGCAAAACTTGGTTTATTGAAATCATTTCAATTAGTTAAATTCTATGTGTAATTTATTTGCATTTTAATGAGTACTTTGACGCCTTTTCCATGTATATTTTATGTTACAAATAATGTACATATGTGCATTAAATTTCTTCTATTTGACCCATATTCAAGTGCACATGTAGCACGTATAAACGAAATTGATAAAAGTTCTCATGTTTTGTTTAACAAAAACTTTTTCATTAAAAATTCCAATTGAAACGTTTCGTAGAGCAAAATACTTGCACTAAAAACAAACCAAAGTTCCTGCTGCGCAGCTGACATCAAAGATGACCTTCTCGTCTGTGTGTGTATGTGTGTGTACGTATATATGTAGGTCAATTCAAAGTTACAGGCAAGCTTGTTTGCATGATTCAATTTAAATTTATTAGCAGTTTGCCATTGAAACAGTTATAAATTAGTTCAAAATGACAACCATGTATAGGAAACTTTTTTTTTTAAGTCTTAATAAGTACTAAATTCTATTTTGAAGCATTATTTTTTCCATAAAATGTAAGAGATATCGATAAGTGAATAAGAAAATATATCGAAAGAGAAATCGGTATTGATCGTCGTATCGAAAAAATATTTATAGATACATTCATCGATAAACATATCGATTGTTATCTATCTCAATTAAAAAAGAAAAAACGAAAACAAATTCGATGAAAACATGCTACAAACATCGAAAAATATATCGCACACCTATATCTAAACCGAGCTAACTCAAAAATCAGATCCGCAAATATAACTATTTGTGGTCCGTATAGAATTGATTTATGCAAAAAAAAAATCGTACTGTTTTTTTTTTAGTTAGCTTTTGTGGGCGAATTTTGTTTATATTAAAACCTTATACTAATATTCTCTAAAGAAGCCTGTGTTCCAAATTTGAAGCCTCTAGGTTAATTTTTACTATATATGGCCAGCTTTTTTATGATTATTCCCACTGTGCAACGACATAATGAAACATATCGAGTCTGTTATCGATAATATACCCATAACTGCCTCAAAAATTATGTTAATTAAATATCGATGGCCATATTAATAAATAAATTGAGAAAATAAATATGCATGTGAATATATAAAAAAAAACTTTAATATCCATGAAAAAATCGATAATAGTATCGATTTTACTTCTTATCACAGAAATCTCACAATCTACAATTTTTTGTTGATACAGTGCTATGCGATATCAATGCCTTTATAGCAGGCTAGCACATACCCTTGTGGTCAAGTGAATAAGTTAAGTGACAGTTTGAGCAGTTTTGGCTATTTTTTTTTTTTTGTTTATTTAATATTTATTATTTTTTTTTTTATAAAAGTCCTGCACATTATATAACCAGCACCATATAAATCCACAAAATCATAGAAATTAAACAAACTTTAGCAATTAGGTAGGTACACCCAGAAATTTCAAATTTTTTATTTAGAATTTTTAGGTATGCAGTTTTGTAGCCCATTAAGCTTTGGTAAATTAAAGTGCAAATTTCAAGACTCTATATAGTCTCATTCATTTTGAACAGTGTTTCGACAGGTGGAAAAAAGTCATGGTGATAGTTGATAAAAAACAATCGGGTGGGCTTAGCGAGGAAAAAGTTAGGGTCATAAATACTAAATACATTTCCAAAAAAAAAAAACTGGAATCGGCGCGGTGCCGACTAATCAGTTTAGTTGCCTCTGGCGCTGAACTCATTAAAGCAAGTGTTTATTTTTCAACTGTAATCAATTCTTTAAGTGTCGTGGAATATTCCGGTGAAGGTGTTGATCATTTATTTGGTATTTTCCTTTTTCTTCAATAAATTTGCTTTGAAATGTAAGATGCTAAAGATTTTTAGTAAAAAAGTGTGATACCTTCTTGGATCTTTTGGCGAGACTTTGCAAATATATGTATGCTATTTTCGATTTTCTTAATTTTCGATATCCAGCTTCTTATTGCATATTTTCGCGAAAAGTATTTTTCGAAAAATTGAAAAATCTCACCAAACATTGGGAGAAAAGGAATTTACACTTAGGTAATTGTAAAGTATAACCTTTTTTTGAGTGGAAAGTAAGAATGACCGGGACCGGGATAATGATCCTTTCCATATTTTTAAAAATAAGAGGGAACACGTTAAATTCAGGTGCAGCATATAAGTTTGGTACTTGGTACTTTTTTTAACGTGAGTAGCCTTACAAATATGTACTAATAAAGAATATTAGATCCGTTTTCCGCGTTGATGGTAAGCCCTACTTTACTTTTACAAAGGTCTATGTAGTGCTTGGTTCTTGACCGCTCAAGACGCGTAAGCTCGGCAGAGTCTATTTCCAGTATCTTGAATATCTAGTTGATCCCCATCGAGCAAAATAGAGACTACAATACGTTGGGTCGCCTCTAATTTTAGAAAAAATTCCATACTGGGCGCATAAATGCATGCTATGTAGTGCTGCATGTGCAAAAATTTCCTTCATTAAATTAATCAGATTTTTGCACATGCACTTCTCAACTGCCATGTAATAAAACACCCTTAAGTTTTAATTTAATGGCAGTTCAAAGTATGCTCGGCCCATACTGGTCTCCCCTCTCACTGAGTTATTCAGATGACAACTTTTAATATTGTTGCTCATTCGCTCACCCTTTCATTCGCTTGCTTGCTAGATTTGGCAATTCTGCGTCTAAAAGTATGCAATAATTGATGCTCATATATGTATTTATTTACTTTTGATGAAACAGACCTTAGAGTATGGAATTTTTTAAAACTTTTTTTCCTCAAACTTAGGTTAAATTGATGCTATAAGCGAATGCACTAAAATATTTTTACATTTAATCTAGCTATAGTTTTACATATGAAATGAAAAAAGGGTACTGATATATACTATGTAGGTATTTTCATTTTTGCTCTCTTGATTTGTTTAGAGTACCCCACTCAAGTAAATAGACGTCAAGTTCTCTAAGCAAAGTTCTTCTTACAGTCAAATCTTGAAGTTCCCCCCTAGTTTAAATAAACTCATAATTCTTGCCAGAATTTCGTCTCGCATATTCTTCCTGGAAATAAATATAACGCTTTCATATATGTATCGTCGCATAGTTTGTATGTACTTTTTAGTGTCTCTGATTGCTATAAAGTTTATTTTGAGTTCTTGTTGTTGTATAAAGTTATTCTTGTCCAAGTGATGGTGTTGAATTTCGCCTGAGGGTCATTGCAAGTAACCAAACTAAACAAGTGCCGCGCGCACACAAGCAAAACTCTTCAAAACTGGAAAGTGTGCTAGTGGACAAGTGTCGAATTCATTTTACATACGAATACATAAATGTCTGTAAATCACTTACACTAAAATACACACAAATGTATGTAGAAATGCACACATGGAAGTGTAAATTTTGTAAATGTGCGAACAAATACTACATACATACTCTTCATATGCTTAGACATTCATATATTTATGTGTAGTTATGTACAATGTTTGCTATGTGCTTATGAAAATTTACATACGAGTAATCTTCAGTGGCGGTATATGAAGTACATACTTGTGTTTGCATGGGTATATGCAAATATGTATGTATGCAGTTGCACTTATGTATATAATTTTGAATATGAATTTACTTTCAGTGAATATAAATTTACATAAATGTATGTAAGTCAGTAGGTAAACTTGTATGTATGCACATAAGTTACCTTTTGTGTTGCCTAGTTGGTGTGAGGTACTTATGGGTGTCTTAATGAGTTGCGTCTTTAAAGTTTATGTTCCTACATAAATATTTAAAAAACTTCTATAACAGTCTGGTGTACTAAAAATTTTCTTGAATTTGGATTTTAGCCAGCTAATTGATGAAAGAGGAAGAAATTTAACGTGTCGATATCAATACCGAAAAAACTTATCGTTAATTATATCGATAAACCAGTGTATAATCACATAATATTATCGATGAAAATATCGAGATTAAAACGACAATGATATCGACATACATAATAATATCGATGCAAATATCAAAATTGAAAGGAAAGTGGCATCGGAAAATATTGTTTGCATACACATGATGTAAACCAATACATGCAGATGTATATCGATAGCAATATCGCTAAATACATTTTTATATCGATAACAAATTCTGCTGCAGGATTAAGCAATGAAAATTATTACCTATTAAAATCATTATCGATAAAAATGTCGATAAGGGTATCGAAATTGTTAACGAAAATCATATCGACAAACACGTGGTAATCTATATCTATCTAAATATATAATAAGCGAAGGCATTTTTTGTTCAGGATAAAAGATCTGCACGGTGCGCTCGATTTTCAAAAATGGGGTGGCAAACTGGTTTTAGTTTTTGGAAAACAGCTGCCACTTATTAAACGATTAAATTCAAATTATTTAAAAATCAATGCCATGATATCCGCTCCGTTCGTTCGATTTTCAAAAATGAGGTGTCAAATTAAAAGGCTTGGACTGTATATGCAATAAGGTTTTACTTTTTTGGAAAGAGTTGCCACCTTTTAAACAATTATATTCAAATTATTAAAACAGCTTTGTTTCTTAGCTCAACTACAGAAGGGTTGGCAACTGTTTAAAAAATCATATTAGATAAGAAAAATATGTGTCGCCATACGGGTACCAAACGAAAGGGGTTTCAGAAAGCAGTAGTTTGAAAATATACATATGCATAAAGCATATATAAAGGTAACGATAACAGCATTCACAAGTACAAGTCAGATACGTTGGCAAACTTTTTAAACGTATTTCAATGCAAATGCCTGAGGCACGTTTGATATTGGAACATATATAAGATTTTTAAAAAGATCTGAACTTCAGCTTCACCCAACGGGGCTATATTTTTTTTGTGTTTTTCTCCTCATACTACCGAGAAGTGTTCCTAATATGAGCAAAATTAAACATTACGATTTTTACAAAGACTTAGCCGCCAGCGCCACCTAGCGGACTGAAGTAGCCTATAAATCTTCCAAACCAATCAAATGAAGTGTTTACGAATGCACAAAAGCCAAAATTTACAAGCGTTCATTTGTATAAACTTACTTTTAAATAGTGCAATTCATTAATTTGTATTTAACTTTTGCTTTTATTTATGTCTGTACTCTCGATTTTTTAGGTTAGCACAGAAAACTATACAACCACCCACAAACTTTCTTCCAAAATCTACAATAATGACCTTCGTCAACACTGTACGCGTATCCAGAAGACCATCATGCCTTACACATGCGACTCTGTGTGAGTGAAAAAGAACATTAGTGGCAACTACAGCAAAGCGTTCAAGAGAATGAAGACTTTAGACGCTTTAAAGTAACAAAAGTCATAAAACGAGTCTAAGATACACATCACGAATTGGCAATAAAGTGCAACCAAAATGGTGCCTTGACCCAAATTTCTGACGACATAAATCACAAGTGAACTTAAAGAGAGAATGTGCAACGGAAAGAGAGAGAGGGAGAGGGAGAGAGGGGAGATCACCGAGGGCGGTGAGTTGAAATGAACTGAAATGGCTCATAAAAGTGTGGGAGGAGAGGTCATTTGGCGACAAAATGGCACTAAGTAAAAGCGCACTACATACATACAGTCAATCAAAATGTTGCTTAAAGAGCAACTTAAAACAAATTGATATCTGTAGTGGGCCGAGGGTTGGGGTGTGCATGTTGGTGGTGCGTGAGTAGCGGAAATGATAAACGAGTGTAAGGCGAAGAGATAATGAAGAAGGCACTGTGTGATGCATATTTATGTGAAGCTGTGGAGGTGCTGGCGGTTGTGTAAGTGACCACGGCTGAAGACGTCAGCAGCTGATGCAACTTTACAATTTTGTTATCTAGTACCTAGTTACATAGTTGAAGGTTAGGCGCTTGTTAGGCACATTTGCAAACACTTGTATGTACATATGCATGTACATCACGAAAACTAAGTTACATGTTTGCTTTGTGGTTTTGCAAATAGTTAAGGACCTTCAGATAACACGTAATCGCATAGACACACACACACACTTGCGCTTGCACTTACACACGCCAAGCGTCGAAAGTGTTGAGGAAAGTGTTACGAATTTGGCATTGTGGCACGTGCCACACATACGAAAATTTGTTTAGTAAAATGCGAGAAACAAATAGCAGGAAATAGAGGCCTTGTAGTAAACGGTCGTTGACGATAATGAACTAAATGAGGGCAAATTTCTGTGAGATTGTAAACAAGACTGAAGGGAGAATGAAGCTATTCGAAGGTGTGTGAGAGTCGAGCGGTAGGTAAATGGAAAAAGGATACGGGGGGCAGCAGAATATAAGGAGAGCTCTTACCTTGCTTCAAATTAAAAGCTATTCACA
>NW_016166233.1:15155-24914 GCF_001687245.7 Rhagoletis zephyria | reverse complement strand
TGAGGTGCACCCTTAGCGGACAGGATGACGAATCGTGCATAACATCTTTCGAAGATTCCCCCTCCGTTGAAAAAAAAAAAAAAANTTCGAAGATTCCCCCCCCGTTAAAAAAAAAAAAAAAAAAAAATAGATACATATGTACATGCATATGCGACATGCATATGTGTTCGGCAAAACACAAATATAAAACAGGCAGTAAAGGGAGAGCAGTAGCAATAGCAAAAAATCCTAGATGTTTGCTTTAATTTTTTTCTATTGTCTTAACCACAAACTCGTTTTGTGGTACTTTTCAATTTGAGAGCAGAGGTAAAAGCAAGGAGTTTCTCTTATTACTGCAACTACAAAGTAACAAATCCAAATACTTAGGGTAATCACAATCCGGTGCATTCGAAAATTTTATGCTTTCTACGAACTTGATTCTCAACCATTTCATAAACTTAACATTGCTTTTAATTTTGCCATCAGATATCATGTACATGGGTTAAAGAAATTTGATCATTTAAATACCGTCAGAAATTTCATTCGACCTATGGAATTTCCTAAAAGCTCGAAATTGCATTTTTATGTTCAAACTCAAGTTCCCTAGAAGTGTACGCTCTTTCAATTTTATTTTACGAAATAAAATTATCTTAATACGTCGAGATTATTTTTGACGAGATTGTTTTGTTAATGCTGTAAAACTTTGGAACTCTCTGCCAGCATCTTTGAAGAACTCTACTTAAGCACATCTTCAAAGGTCTTATGACTAATTATTTTTCTAATAAAACAATTTTTCTGTTGCTTAGCTGATTAGTATAAAAGGGTAAGAATTTGGGGTACTTAGGTCAATCGTTTAAAGATCTCGAAGTGTTAATTTGGAAAGTGTTTATTTAATAGGCGTGATAGAATAAAAAAAATCTACACCAAAAGTGCTGTTGAGTGCGTTTAAACATTTCTGCAGCGGTACTTTGCATAAAGGTATGTCCATACATACATACATACATATGTATAGGGGAAGCCAGTTAAAATAGGCCAGCGCGGTTTTCGCAATATGTGCGATATTTTTAATAAACATTGTTTATAAAAATATGTAAATTCATAAAATGTTTGTAAAAATTTTGAGCTTTTTTTATAATATATTTTAAAAATATTTCGGAAACTTAGTATCTATAAATGTAAAAATAATAAAGTGCACGTTGAATGTGGGTAAGAATTACTCTTAATTACACTATGCTTAAAAATACGAAATACACCCAAAACAAAACTTAGGTTTTAGTTAGTGTACAAGTACAACATCAAAATACCTAGGTTCCGTAAATTTCCTGAAACCTCCATTTTTGTGAAAGCTTTGAAACTCTTATTCATGTGGTTTCTGTTATAGATTGAATTATATTATAAATGAAAATTATTAAAAATAAATAAATAAACAAACTTAAGTTGCAAACAATATCTATTTGAATTTTGGTGCTAAATTTATGATCATGGCTGTATATATATCAGAAAATGTGCAAGACCATCAAAGAAATAAAATTATCGAAATTCAACGAAAACTTTTACCCACTTCAAACATACACTTGGTTGCTAAATTAAATTGGCTACAGAACTGCGTACTCACAATGTTTATAAAAAATGAGATTTTAAAGTTCAAAATTAAATCAAAACTAAAATTAATGACCTATGTTGGATATCGTATTTTGGATTTTCAGCCTTTTCATTGATGCCGCTCCACAAACGTTATACGGAACAAAACTGCAATTATTTTGACCCACGTTTATTGATTATCAGGTATACTTAAGTTCTTATTCCAGTTACTTGCTTTAAGCTCATCGGCAGATATAAGATTATAGTACACTAAGATTCAAATATTACAGGTTTATAAAATACCGCCATAATGTACGATTTGACAACCTTACACGACATAATACAACTGAGGGACTTTAAACCTTTAGACGACAACGGCAATGTTTTACCTCCATCGGATCACGTTTATACTAGGATCGCAAAAGAGATGAATCAACGAGGTTCGAAAATGTCAGCAAAGCACAGTTACACGCATATATAAAAAAAACGCTGTAAAACCAGGAGATTTATAAGACAGTTTTACGGGTTTAGCTTAACTGCATCTGATAAAAGCGACGATGACAACAAAGAATATGAAGATGGAGACGGTGATACAACTTTTCAAGTTGCGAAGAGGGATGAAGAAGACGTTATACAAGAGTTTGATTTATTTCTATCCAAGGAGCAATGGATCGAAATGAAGCCAGATTTAAAAAACCAGCCTACAGTAAAGAAACACATAACATTCAAAGATTCTTGGACAGATATTTTAACAGCAGAATTGTGGGAAAAAAATAAGCTTAGGTGTTGTTTTATCTTCAAACACGGCAGAGTAAATCACACAGATCTGGGTAAATATTACGCTACATTTGTAGCCACGTGTAAAGACGGATGCGGGGCAGAACTGAAAGGACGATTGCTAGAAAAACCCGCAATTGACAAAAATATTCTCTTCAAATGCACGCTGAAGAATTACCACCCAGATGTTCGCCATGTTAAAAAAAGGCCATTAAAAGGTGCCTTGCGTAACAAAATCGCTAGCAATTTAGTAGATGGCAGAAAACATGCAAGTACATGGCGGAACGAAGAAGCGCAGAACATAATGAAATTCAAGGATCCCATACCACCTATTATGTACAGCTCCGACGTTTTGCGCAAAGCCAAGCAACAAGAAGGAGACAAACGAATGCAGTTATTGTACCCACAAGCAATCAGTAATTTACTGTTAGCTAAGCATATAGGCAAAGAAAAGGTTATCAGAAATCTTGGAGCTGATCCCTTCTACTGTATATATTTTTCTGAAGAACAATTAAGGCTTCATCAAAAAGTACACAAACAAGATAAATCAGCTAGACTCATTATCGATGCTACTGGATTTGGTAAAAAAGTCAACTACATGGATGGTCACATTTCACCGCCTACATTCTTATATCAAATCCTTTGTGCGGACAAGGAAGGCAGTTTTCCAGCGTATCAGATGGTATCTTCTCGACATGATGCTTGTCACATAGGCTATTTCTTTGACGAGACTTTCAGAAAAGGTGCACCGGTACCCAGAATGATCATCACAGATTTTGTAAGAGCTTTGTTGCTTGCTGCTGCAAGATCCTACGCAAGATGTGCAGATCTTCAAGACTATATGAATCGGTGCTACAACACCTGTATGACAGATTCCGCGGGGCTTTTACCACATACATATTTACGATTGGACGTTAGTCATTTTGTAAGTATGATTGCTAAGTGGGACTGCCTTCGTTCGAAAAACGCTCTTGTCCGGCATTTTTATTTGCGAGCCATGGCGCAAGCTTACCAAATGACGAACGTTACGGAAATTCACAAGCTGTTCTTTTCAGTCATCGTGGTTGCTCTGAGTCCTGCGCTCTTTTCAGATGACGAAACTGCAAATCCGCCAGAGTCCCAGCAACATATCTACCGTGTGAAATCGGTAATCAAGGGAACTTCATACGAGGAAAACCAAGTCGACGAGCTATTGATTGAATCTGTCGACGATGTGGAGACCAAATGTAAATCAAAGTGGTCTAAGTGGGCACGCAAATTGTTCCACGAGGGAGAACAAATCGCTAAAAAAAGTACTACAGGCGCAAGTAGTGCATACTATAATTTGGAGCTTGCCAGGAAATTGAGAGTTATCTACACTTACGCACCTTTGTGGACTGCTGTAATGCTTCCATTTTTCAAACAGTCAAAAATTATTGCTACATTTTCAGCCGTTGAGTCAGAATTTTCGCAGATAAAAAACAGGGAACTTCCAGAGCATCGGTTTAAGCGTATAGACAAGTGTATCCTGAAACACATTAAATATATTGAAGGCAAGCTTCTTCTAAGTGGAGGAGAGAGATATGACAATGACAAGGAGATTAAAATTGAAGGTGGTCATAACGGTTCACCAAAACAAGATAGAAAAGTCGTCGAAGTTGCATACAAAGATGATAATGTACGGAAAGAAAGAGACAATATCAAGAAAATAATAGTAAAGAATTAGAGTAAGAAATATTCACGAGAGAATCGAGAGAAAAGACTGTGAAGAAAAATTCAGTTCAAATGAATTAACATCCAAGGGAACTCAGAATCTAAAAAGAAGAAATCCTACAAAATTTCAGCTAACTCAACACAAAAAGTAAAAACAGATCATGAACTTTTTTTCAATATGATTTCAAGAAATTTCAACGAGTTTGAAAATTGGGGTGGAAAAGTGGATGCGAGAAAAATTGTAGACCTCTCAGAAGAACAGCTAGATGAAGAAGATTTGGTAAACCACAGTCAGAATTGTTTCGAGCGCCTGTCAGCATTCAACCACCCATGAAGAAGAGGTGACTCACAATAATGAATCACTAGCAAGTTATTGTTTCCCACAAATTTTGATAGAACCAAACAACTCAACCCTGTAGAGAGAAACTTTCAACTCGACAGAAGAACAACTCGCAACTCCGACGGCAAAACAAATTTATCCATATCAAGGAAACAATAAACAACCGGAAAAAAAGTCAAAAGTCTAGGTTGTCATATTTAGAAAAATGTCCTACTTTGATGACCTGAAAAATAGCTCCAGCATTGGTTTGCCGCTCATAATAAATGGTAATCTTTGTAAACCATTCAAATTCGAGGACTCAATATTATCAGTAAACAACACTTGTGCTTTCGACTCCATCTGTCAAATCCAAATGGAGTGCATGTCCACATCGTCAGCATACAGAAAAATAGTTGAAGCTCAGGAAATAGGGATGGCTCGACTGAATTCCCAAATTTTAGACAAAAAGGCCGTTCTTGCAGATCACTATCGTTTGCGGGCTGAGATACTACTTGGAACTAAACTATTCCAAATGCAAGAACGTTTACGATACACCAAGAAACTTGATGCGCAAATAAATGCAATAGATCTATCGCAACAGCTACTGATCAACTGTCCCAGTTTCCAACAAAACGCAACTTGCTTGATTTGCGAAGTAAAAAATACTATAATAGAACCAATCCTGAAAATTAATATGAAAATCATTTTCAAAAGCGGTTTTCAGCATCTCCAAGAAGCATGTGGATGGATTCCCGAAAATCTGTATTAATGTGCTGCGGCTAGACTCCAACGTCGATCGATTTTACGGAAACCATTTATTCGTTGACACAGATGATTTCACAAATGACGATTATATCAATCTCATCAAAATGACCCGAATACCATGTCAGATTCGAGACATACCAATGAAACTGATAGTGGAAAGGGAGGTATATGAATTGAAAGGCCTTGTACACTACTTTCGCGCAGGATGGCACTACGTGGCATACACCTATAATGGCCAAGGTTGGTACCGGTACGATGATATGAAAATAAAAGATCTCATGTTGAAGAAAACGAAATCGTTAGCCAAGTATGGTTGTGTATATAAAAGAATACAAATTCTGAAATGAAACATAATGAACTGTGAAGTATAATTTTTGAATAAACATTTTTTTCCGTAATTTTGCAAAAATGGGTTTTTTTTCAAGAACTAAGAACTTTTGAAAATCTACTTTTGAAAAATTTAACTTTTTCGACAAAAAAGTTTTTTCGGCGTAATTTTGCAGAACTTTCTTTCTCCTTCTCAGGAACTCTAGAACTATTGAAAAGCTACTCAGAACAGATGAAATTTTTTATTTTTTTCAAAAATTTTACTTTTTCGACTTTTTCGAAAAAAGTGTTTTTTCGGCGTAATTTTGCAGAACTTTGTTTCTCATTCTCAGGAACTCTAGAACTATTGAAAAGCTACTCAGAACAGATTCATTTTTTTATTTTTTCAAAAATTTAACTTTTTCGACTTTTTCGAAAAAAGTGTTTTTTCGGCGTAATTTTGCAGAACTTTCTTTCTCCTTCTCAGGAACTATAGAACTATTCAAAAGCTACTCAGAACAGATTAAATTTTTTATTTTTTTTTTCAAAAATTTAACTTTTTCGAAAAAAGTGTTTTTTCGGCGTAATTTTGCAGAACTTTCTTTCTCCTTCTCAGGAACTCTAGAACTTTTGAAAATCTACTTTTGAAAAATTTAACTTTTTCGACAAAAAATGTTTTTTCGGCGTAATTTTGCAGAACTTTCTTTCTCCTTCTCAGGAACTCTAGAACTATTGAAAAGCTACTCAGAACAGATGAAATTTTTTATTTTTTTCAAAAATTTAACTTTTTCGACTTTTTCGAAAAAAGTGTTTTTTCGGCGTAATTTTGCAGAACTTTGTTTCTCATTATCAGGAACTCTAGAACTATTGAAAAGCTACTCAGAACAGATTCATTTTTTTATTTTTTCAAAAATTGAACTTTTTCGACTTTTTCGAAAAAAGTGTTTTTTCGGCGTAATTTTGCAGAACTTTCTTTCTCCTTCTCAGGAACTATAGAACTATTGAAAAGCTACTCAGAACAGATTAAATTTTTTATTTTTTTTTCAAAAATTTAACTTTTTCGAAAAAAGTGTTTTTTCGGCGTAATTTTGCAGAACTTTCTTTCTCCTTCTCAGGAACTCTAGAACTATTGAAAAGCTACTCAGAAAAGATTAAATTTTTTATTTTTTTTTTTTAATTTAACTTTTTCGGCTTTTTCGAAAAAAGTGTTTTTTCGGCGTCATTTTGCAGAACTTTCTTTCTCCTTTTCAGGAACTCTAGAACTATTGCAAAGCTACTCAGAACAGGTTTAATTTATATTTATTCAAAAATTTAACTTTTTCGACTTTTTCGAAAAAAGTGTTTTTCGGCGTAATTTTGCAGAACTTTCTTTCTCCTTCCCAGGAACTCTAGAACTATTGAAAAGCTACTCAGAACAGATTAAATTTTTAATTTTATTCAAAAATTTAACTTTTTCGAAAAACGTGTTTTTTTCGGCGTAATTTTGCAGAACTTTCTTTCTCCTTCTCAGGAACTCTAGAACTATTGAAAAGCTACTTAGAACAGATTAAGGTTTTTATATTGAACTTTTTCGACTTTTTCGAAAAAAGTGTTTTTTTCGACGTAATTTTGCAGAACTTTCTTTCTCCTTCTCAGGAACTCTAGAACTATTGAAAAGCTACTCAGAACAGGTTTAATTTTTATTTTTTTCAAAATTTTAACATTTTCCACTTTTTCGAAAAAAGTGTTTTTTTGGCGTAATTTTGCAGAACTTTTTTTTCCTTTTCAGAAACTCTAGAACTATTAAAAAGCTGCTCAGAACAACTTTTTATTTGCCTTTTTGCCACATGTCGTATGCTGCGTGAATCTGGCATACCCAATTTTCAAATCAATTTTTTTGTGTGAAAATATCCAGAACTTTTTTTTTTCCTTTTCAAGAACTCTAGAACTATTGGAAGGCTACTCAGAACAACATTTTTTTTTTCCATTTTGCGTCATACCGTATGCCAACTTCACAGACATCAGTAGACTGCATCATTCCCCATACAAGAAAAAATCGGTACTATTCTTCCACTGGAATTATGAAATCTATTATATTTTAAGACTTCCACCAAAATATATCTGAAAAATAATAAGATTTACGTGAGCTGGACCGATTTGAAAATACCTCCAAAATTTGAGTTTTTTATTAAAAAAAAAACAGTTTTTTTTAATATTTTTTGAAAAAAAATCCCTCAGATTACTAAACAGTTTAAACTTAAAAAAATTTTATAAAAATATTTTTAAAAAATTTTCTACGGAATTATAATATCTAATGAGATTTTCGATTCTGTTTTTGAACTTTTATCAAAGACTGGTTTAAGAAAAACTTGAATAACAGCCAAAAACCCTACCAATTTAAACTTATGAGGTATCATTGGTAAGGTATTTTCTCACATTTTAAATTCTTTGCGAATCAGCTCATTCAAAGTATGGAAGAGGAAGGTAAGATAAACGCGTGTCATTCCATGTTGAGTTAAGATGTGTTGGTATTTGATAAAGAAAACTTTGGGACGTGAATAAGTTTGTTTTGCAAAAAAATAAAAAAGGTGAGAAAATACCTTTCCACTGATACCTCATAAGTCTATATCGGTAAAGTGTTGGAGCAGTTGTTCAAGTTTTTCTTACCCAAACCTTTGAAAAAAGTTAAAAAACAGCATCAAATTCTTATTATTATGATTCCGTTGATACAATTTTTTAATATTTTTATGTAGATTTTTTAAGCTTAAACTGTTTTTTCATCTGGGAGGATTTTTTCCAAAAAATCCTTTAAGAAACTGTTTTTATTCATAAAAAACTCCATTTTAGGGGTATTTTCAAACCAGTCCAGCTCACGTAAATCTTATTATTTTTCAGAAATATTTTGGTAGAAGTCTTAAAATGTACAAGGTTTGGTAATCCCGCCGGAAAACCGCACTTTTTTTGTACATTGTACAGTAGTCGAAAAAATTATAGCCGTACCAAACTTTCACAAGTTATAAAAAATTATATTTGTTGTTATTTAATTTTGGTTAGTTTTTTATAGTTCGTTCTTCACCAACATCCGTATAAATACAAGTTTAAAGGCAGTGTCACACGATTGGATATTTGCCAAAATTTGGTGCAAATCGTAACCCAATTGTGTGAATACCCAAATATTTTTCTTTATCCCAATCACGAAAATTAGTTTGTTGAAATTTTTCAATAGAACATCGCTGTATTGTACCAATCTTTTGACCACAAAAAAAAAATTTCCCATTTTTTTATTTTGTTCCAATAGCCCAATATAAAAATATACCAATCTGTACAAATGTAACAATCGAGTGCCACTGCCTTAAAAATTTATGCAATTTAAAAAAAGATTGAACAAATTTTCGTAAAAATTTCGAGTTTCTTAATTAGATTCTGAGTATGCAGTTTTGTTGCATATTGAATTCCAGTAGAATAAATTATAAGTTTCAAATTATTTCGATTTTTAGTTTTTGGTGGATTACGTACCAGTATTTAAAGAAGGTTCATGTCCACTAACAACACAGTGCAAAATGTTTTTATATTCTGAAAAAAATAGCATAAAATGTTAACTGTTCTTCCAAAAGTCGTTGTCATACTTATTTATAAACTTTCAAAGGTATCCATCTTCTGATGAACCTAGAAAACTGTTGACTGTTAATGTTATCTTATGTCATGGTATGTTATGTTATAATTTTATAAGGCTCTTATTTATCCAAATTTTCAGGTAATAATAAAAAAGATTCTATTTAAATGTTACTTGTTGTCGTAGTCGTTTTTTCAAATTTATGGCTTTCTATTATAAAATCACATAACGCTGTTTGCAAGTGGACTACTCATTTGTTAATTTTTTTTTAATATTGCACAAATTTGGAAACTTGGATTTACACGGGTCTTGTTAAAGAATAAACTATATTTTTATAAAAAAATAACCAAAATTAAATATATTTAATTGGACATGCACATTGTACATAAAGGAAGTACATAACAAAATAAAAAATATATATATGTATAGTTAAAAAATAAAATAATCAAACCCATTTGGATTGATACCCATATGTTATAACCCATATAACTTTTTAAATAATTTTAATATTTAGAATTTAATTTCTATTGTGTGGCAAACCTTTTTTGAAAAATAAAACCGTATTGCACTTCTACATACCAATCTCGTCAATTCTCGGTGCAGATGTGGTGACGGTGGGTTAAATATTTTACGTAAACATCTCCGAACTCGATTATTTGCATTTGATTTTCTAACATCTGGCAACCCTTTTCAAGAACCAAAACCACGTAAAAGGAAAGCCTTTAATATATATATGTATATATATATA
>NW_016166233.1:0-2487 GCF_001687245.7 Rhagoletis zephyria | reverse complement strand
CCCCTCATCAAAAAATGCATTTATCAATGTAAATCCTGCACCATTCACAAACAGCAAATGCGCTCGCAGATTATGGCTGCCCTGCCGCCCGAACGATGCACCTTCGCTCCGCCCTTCACCACCACCGGTGTTGATTTTGCTGGGCCTTTTCAAATAAAAGCCTCCATGCTAAGATCCCCCACTTTAGTGAAAGGCTATGTGGACGTCTTTGTGTGCTTCACAACAAAGGCGGTACACCTCGAGCTGTGCTCAGACCTGACCAAAGAGGCATTTCTCGCCGCCTTTGCTCGTTTTGTTGGTCGCCGTGGTTACCCCGCTAAAATGATGAGTGACAATGGCAAAACTTTTATAGGAGCCAAAAGAGCCACTGAAAAGGAGTTCTCAGTCTTCCTCCAAACTGCATCCCGTGATATTGTCCAAAAATACTCACCCCAGGGTATTAATTGGCAGTTTATACCTCCCAGCGCCCCGCACATGGGTGGCTTATGGGAGTCGGCCGTTAAAAGTTTTAAACTTCACTTCAAAGGACTGCCGGGCCCCATAAATTTACGTTTGAGGAGTTTACTACCCTTTTAATAAGAGTAGAAGCTGTATTAAATTCTCGTCCGATATCCCCACTCACCCAAGACCCAACGGACTTTACAGCGCTCTCACCTGGCCACTTTCTCCGGGGTGCTCCCCTCCTATCATTCCCCGAATCTAATCGCGAAAACCTCTCGCTCATTAATAGATGGGAAAAACTCAAGGTCTTACACCACCAATTCGCAAAACGATAGAAGGAAGACTACCTCAAAGACTTACATAAGCGACACAGGTGGAAGAATGCTCAAGTAGAACCCAGAATCGGAGAATGCGTAGTCATTAATGATGACACACTCCCGCCCACGGAATGGCGCCTGGGCCGCATCGATAGGTTGCACCCTGGCAAGGATGGGCATATTCGTGTAGTCGACGTACGCACCCAAACCGGCTTACTTACACGACCACTTGTAAAATTAGTATTTCTACCTTGCGGTGATGCCACCACCACTCGCACTATTCCCCATTAACCACCAAGCGCGCTCTATGCACAGCAATTCACTTTTCACAACGCACACCCTCTTTTTTCAGTCTCATATTAATATTTGTCATATATGACCCACTAATGGTTGTTGTATATATATGTCCTTCAGATGGAACGTAATTATACCCCCCAGCCAGCACCACGCACGTCTCTCAAGTCAAAGGTGGTCGTGGCACCTGCTGAAGAGGATTCGCAAGGAACTGACAACGACTACCAACGATGCCGCTTGTGTACCCGTCACCAAGCACTGCGTCTATGCCCCATGTTTGCAAGCATGCAGCCGCAGCAACGGTTTTTGTTGGCAAGGGCACACAAATATTGTACGAACTGTCTGGCGTTGTCGCACACTACGGCTGAATGTAACTCAAGTGGTCTTTGCAAGGTTTGCTCGCTGCAGCACCATACCCTCTTGCATCGACGTAGCACATCGGCAGTCCACCGCAGCAGCCCGAACGCCGCAGTGCAGCCTTCCAAAACGACTAGTTCAGCCCAAGTTACACTTCCCCCCACGTGGGGGATCAGGGCGTACCCAAGCTCGCTCCAAGCACCTCCGACACCACCCAACGGCCACGAACATCGAAAACCGTAGAGTCCGGCGCACGGCGGAGGGACTGCAAACCGCAAATTATCGAGACAAGACCACAAAGCTATTGGTTCAGGAGGCGCTCAGGACACTCCAGGAATTAAAAGAAGCACTATCCGCCTAATGCGACTAGGGCCGGCTGGANCTTTCTATTATTGTTCACGCGAACACCGCGGCAGCACGTTCGCCGTTAACTTCTTCGGATCATCCAATTAAATTTTTTTCTTTATATAAACGCGGCAATTTGTTTGCAATGAATTTTGTGTTTTTCCATTGAACTTTTATCTTGAGCATTGAATTTGTAAATTTGTCGAAACTGATAGTCGAGGCGCTATGTAAGCATCTGGCGATACGGGTGGCAATGCATATATTGTCTACTCGTATCTGTGTACACTTTTTTGACATTTGTTTTGTATACATATATATATATCTTCGCTGAAAAAACGAAAAACGCATTCGCTATTTACCCATTCGAGCTCGTGCATATATACTTTGTAAAAAATTACTCTTAAAACTNAATTTAGCCAGTGAAGTTTTATTGTATTCGGTTATTGTATTTAATTGAGCGGGCGTTGGTTTAGTCGCAGCCGGTCCGCGACCCGTGTTTGGGGATAAAATTCCACCTTCGCTTCCGGCGTCATCAGTGCTCCCGTCGTGCCGACAATTGGAAATCTCCGGCAAGCATCGCCCAATCGCATAGCGAGCTGCCCCACTCACGACAACAAAAATCCCCCACTTTGGAGCTATCGACCCGTGAGCTTTGGTCCACATAAACCACAACATCCACTGTCTTCATCCACCAGCATCTCCCCAAATACCTAGGAGTCAACGCTGCCAACGT
>NW_016166232.1:0-24916 GCF_001687245.7 Rhagoletis zephyria | reverse complement strand
GACACTTTTCAGATTTTAGTCCAAAAAGATAAGGAATGAACCTAATGATTACGCATTGGCAACCCCGTATTGGTAGAAAATAAGGACAAAATTCTGGTAACCACTTGGGTGCAAAACTATTCAAATGCAAGACAAAGAATTATGAAAACTGATACTTAGGGTAGGTAAGAAATAGAGAGCATAAATTATTTTTTTATTAGAGAAGTCGATTTTTGGGGACATTCGGGTAACAATAAATTTAAGTCCAGGGTTTTCAAAACATTTTTCGCAGGGCATACAAAAACTGTACAAAGCAACAGACCACGATAAAACGCATTTTTAAGATGGCAAAACCACAGAACTTAGACATACACCAATGAAATAAAACAAAAATCGAAATCAAACGGTAGCGACCTAGTAGCACTACCTGGAAAAAGTTTGTTTGAATTTTTTTTACTTTAGGGACTGTTTAAGTATTACGTACGCAGAGTTTGTCTCACTTCGTAAATGATCGGCATCATTTTTTTCTATTTTTTCTAAACTATAAAAAGTGGAAATTTCTAACATGCGCAAGCCCGTTCAAATCCCGATTTGAAATTTAGTTGAGCAAATAAAGCACTTCCATCAATTCTAGTTTAGAAATAAAATAGGCTGATCTTTTACGAAGTCAGCCAAACCCTCCCAACTTAATGTTTGAATGGCCTTATGGTACTTTACTACATGAACGTACATGAGGTACCCCGTCAATGCTACCAGCTTCCCCAGTACGGGGCACATTCAGAAAATTTGACTTTTTTCAATCAACCGTAAAAAAGCTGTCACATTATCCTTTAAATAATAAGTGAATAAGTGATTGATTTAAGCTTATATATTTTTCGATTCGTTGAATATCTTCTAAGATATGGAGCTTCACAAAAGTGCCGGAGCTACTTAACTTAACTTTACGGAACTTAGGACTTAGAAAATCAAAATGAAACAGATTTCGACGTGGCATTAAGTTACGTTAAGTATCGGCAGCTCATAAGCATATATAAACAACATCTATTTGAGATAATTTTTAAGTGACAGTGACAGTGACAAAATTGACTTTTTGATGTATATGATGGATTTCATCGAATTACAACTCCCCACATCATTCTATTAAAAAAAATTAAAATATTAGTCACGACTTTATCCATTTCATTTACGATGTTGTTACGTCTTTTTGCATTTCAGGTGACCATATTTATGCAACGATTTTTGTTTAAAGTCGAGACCGCACGAAAAGCTAAATACTTTAATAAGTATTTTGATATAAACAAATAGTGAAAGAACTGAAAAACCACTTTGCCAAACAATACTATTTCCGCAAAAGATGATTTCCTCATGACTTATATTATTTAGGATAAAATTATAAGACAGCTTTAAATTTTTTTTTATTTAAGGCAAAAATCAAAAACAATCTTGCCCTATATTTTTTGGAGCATAAAATAATCAATAAATTTTCAATTTTCGAGGTATTGATAAAAAATTAAATATTTACATAATACATCATTCTATTGGATTTTTCGACCTTGTACTGATTTGGGAAATTTCTCAACATTTTTTCGGTACTTAAGACTACGATACGTTTGGCATTTTTCAGAAACTTTTTGATAATTTACGGAAAACATTGGAATTCTTGCGTAACTTTTCGGTTGTTTTGAGCTCTTTCGGAACCTTTTGCGATTTTTCGAAAATTTTCATAGTCGGTTATTTTTTGCTAAAATAGTTTTGAAATTTATTCGATTTAATTTTTTTTATATACATATGTAGTACAAATGATGTTGTATTTAAGTAGTTTAAAGCCTACAAAAAAAAAATATTCTTGAAATACTGTTTCCTTCATTCTAATACTAATTTCCGGACTTACGTTCTTTTCTGAGCAAAATTCTTGATTTGGGCTTTATTTAAGTACAAAATCCTTATGTGTCCAGTAGATCCCTGTTTAGATTTCTGGTTCGAGTACCACCTAAGGGTTTTCTTAAGCCGTACAGTACTTCTGCTGTGAAAAATCGACTCACAAAACCATTCTGGAGGCGACATACAACTCTAGGTCTCTCTATTTCTGTGACATCAAGACCCACACCACCAACTAGATGAGAAACTCGGTCAAATAACTACAAAAATGTGAGCTCCAAATAATGATTTACTTTTTTAAATTTAGTTTAGTATGTTAGGATATCTTTAGCTTCAAAATATAGCTTGAAGTTTATAGAAATTTTAGTGGGTATGCAGCATCCTGACAATAGAGAATTATTAAACTTCCTCAAATGGTGCCTCCATTTTTCTTCGCATAGGCATTTCTTCTTATTGATGTTCTAAGCGTGCTCTAGTTATGTATAATTTCCTACTGTGTTGTTTACTTAATTTGTTTTGCTGTATGCATTTGGAATTTTTTGAGCAAATATTCGGCAATTAATCAGAAAGGGACTTACATATATGTATAAATATGTAATGCATGCAAGCGTACATTTACAAATTTAAAATTTATATACCATATCACAGGTATACCAAGAATAATAAGAAAAAGGTATTCCGTGTTCTGCAAACTACCAAAGAGCCAGCTAAAAAGGGTTAAGAAGGACAATCTTAAAGGGAAGTCAAACATATGTATGTGCATTAGAGTGGTCCACAGTTTTTATCCAGCTACCCCCAGAACTGAAGAACATCGAAAATAAGAAGATCCGTATTTTTATACCGTTCATGATCATGTAAGTACCAGAAGACGAAGAGATAGACCCACGAATGCATACCAAAATGATCAGAACGTTGAGCTGAGTCGATTAAGCCATATCCGTCTGTTTGTCTGTCTTTCCATCTGTATGTCTGTTTGAACGCAATCTAGTCCGTCAGTTTTCGCGATATCCGACTGTAATTTGTATAATGTATTAATCATTTCTTCTGACCGCAAAAATTCGACCATTATAACGTGGAACTGATTGCTCAGATATGAGATTTTTTGTTATAACTCCTCTATTCTAGCAAGTAGTAATAGGAAATTTTTCGTCGGAAGCCATTTTCTAAATCTTCATACAAAGTGTACTGAGAAAATCTTCAAGATCTGTGCTCTATAAGTATATCTTCTATACCACTGATAATGCAAGTTTTTGCGATATAATTCCGTTATGAAGGCAGATAAAAAAGCCATACAATTTTGTTATATATTTAATTATCGATCATACAAGGCCTACTGTGAAAACCATTTAGATCAGTGCTTTATAAAGTATATCTTCCGTACCACTGATTGTTCAGATATGAGTTTTTGTTCACTAACTCATCTAGCTATATAGATAAATACATACAGATGCACATATGTAGAGAAGGTAAACACATTTTTCCAGCACCTGAAAATCTAATTCAAAATGTGGTAATAGGTAGAGGTACATACAATTTTCTGATGTTCGTGAAAGGTATGAAGCTTTCCGCATAGCCAAATACAGCACTATCCTCACTTTAATTTGGAATCAGTTTATATTTAACTGTGCCGCCAGAGCTTTGAAGTTTTTCATATATTTTTGGCAACCGATTATAAACAAATAGTTAGTAAAATTTTAAAGAAGGGAAATATTCTTATACGATCAAAAAATATTTATTTTTAACGATTTTTTAGTAACTCTACAAGAAAGATATTTTCCCATGTGAAATATGTAAAACATATACACATAAAACTTCGAAGCCCCTGTGGCACGGCTAGTTGCTAACCGATTAAAAAAAAAATAAGGGTTTCCTTATTTTCGATATTCTTTAGTTGTGGGAGTGTTAGCGGCAAAATTGCAAAAAGTTGATTTTTGTCTGCGTATTTTTGGACCACCCTAATGTGCGTATATATACAAGTATCTAGGAACGTACCAGCACAAAAGCAATGAAGAGCTAAATCTTGTAGTTAGCACAAAATCTGAGAGTACTCAAAATTCATACAAAGCAAATAATGAATGAATTAAAATTTTGAGCAAAATTCCAAGCAGAAGATTGCAGCAAGGAAGTAATGCTTACGAAGTTGGCGAGGAAGTGAGGGAGTTGGTGGGCCCTGGTGATGATGAGTATGGAACAACAAGAGTATCTCGCTACCGAAGGGATTCTTGCAGTTAATGCCAGATACATACATACATACATGCATACGTATATACATACCGAACAGCAAAATGCGTATGCAAGCAAATCTGCACTTTTATTATTTGCGCACTTGTGTGGTGTGGGTGTCTGCATGCATGCGAAAATGAAGATAACAACAAAATAAAAAATAAAAAACACGAACGACAAAAACAACGAACCTGAAAGTATGTATGTATGTATAGCAAAAACTACAAAAAAAAACTAAAAAAATTAAATGAGAAGAGGAAAAACAACAAACCGTAAAACCGGCAAATTAATGCGCGGTAGTACTGCCGACAGCAGTGATGTGCAGCAACAGAGCAACAATATCGATGACGAAGTCGACAGCAGCAATAACAACAAATGCAACGAAGCCAACAACACCACCAATATGCGCACAGTAAATATGTGAGTTATAATTTTAATGTAATTTGTATTGGAAATAATTCAGAATGCGCAGAAATTTCAGTGAATGACAACAAAATACGGTAAGTTAACATCCCTCCTAGGATTTTCTGCAATTATTGATCGAATTCGGGTCTTTTCTGAGTAAGTTTACATCCCTCCTAGGATTTTCTGAAATTATTGATCAAATTTGGGTCTTTTCTGAGTCCTCTGCGCGATTAAAATTATCATAAATGCGCTCATATTCAAATCATAAAATACTCTTTCGTCAGTAGAAAATGGAACCCTGCCTGCGACTCTTCTAGACGAGTCTTTTATTACCCACTGTTCTGATCAGCTTTGACTTGTTTTCGAGTCGTATTTATATTCATTTGTGAGTATTATTCAAATGGTATTTCAGTCGTATTTCTTAACATTTTCGAGTCTTTTCCGAGTCCATTTTCAGTCTATTTTCAAATCGTTTGCGCTGCGAGAAATTAAATGAGCATTAAATTAATTTATAATTAGCAAATCAGCATATTTTATTGATTACAAAAGAAGCGTTAATGAAATGACGATTTTGTTTTTATTTCCATTATTACAGTTGAAAATATTTCAAAATTACCCACCCGGATAAAGTACATACATAATTGACACAGAGAACTTTTCAAAATGTATGCAAAGATTTTTATTCCAATTTCTCTTCGTTAGCAACAATTTTTTAAAACATGTACTTTATTTTGATAAAATTTATTTTGCTACAAATCTGCATACTTAGAAAAATTCTAAAAAATCAGATTAAAAAATTAAAAATTTGCACGCAAATTTGTTGAATTTTCGCGAGTTTTGCACAAAGTTTAGGAATTATATCTTTATATTTTTTGTTGTAGAATGAACCATATTTTTATTAAAAATTCGCGGAAAAGTATTAGAAAACATGAAAATGTACATATTGTGAAAAATTTGCTGTGCCAATACTTTTAGCAGGCAGTGTAGCTCATATTACAACAAAGTCATAATAATAAAATGTCTAAACTTTATGCAGAACTCAGAAAAATGTAATGAAATGGCAACTTTTTAAAAAGATCCTATAGAAAGATTTTGATTATGCAGTTTTGTAGCCAATTAAATTTTTGTACAATAAAGTGCAAGTTTCAAGTTGGTAAAAAATCTTCCATATAAAAAATTCACTCATAACTTGTAAGGAGAAAAGTGCCTAGAGCCGTCAGCAAAAAAAAAAAATAATAAAAATCCACGCGATTTCTTAGCCACTTCAAATTTCTACGTTGTTATACTAAAATTGAATGGGCTATAAAAATGAATATCAGATTTTTCTTTTCACAACTGAGTAAAAAGTTTAAAATTTTAATGAAAATTCGTTAAATTTTCCTTAACTTTGCTATCAGTTTGAAACTTTGATTTATATGGTTTTGTGTATAGCATAAACCATATTTTTGTACAAAAATAACAAACAGCAAGAAACAATGTGAATATTTAAAAAAAAAAAGTAATATTAAAAAAACGGACCAGCCGCAAAAACGAAAGCAATGGATCGCCCATATTCCTGGCCTGTAGAGAATTCTCAGTTTTTTCAGAGCCTAATTGGAAGTTAAAACTCCTTTAAATTGCATCGTCCCAGTAATGTTCTTCGACTCATCCGTGTAAAAGTTCGCCGGTTGCTCCCGTCCACTCATCCATAGAGGAAAACTACTTTTTTCATTTTCGAAATTCTATAAAACTTTCTGATATACATATGTAGTTGGTTTTTTGGTGCAGGGAAGCTTGCTAGACTTAAGAAGTGTAGAGTATAAGCGTATTCAAACGAAAAAATCGGCACCCAAACATTTTTTCAATGTAAAGAACAATGTTGTGTACCAAATCATTGTAAATAATATCAACCAAGGCATTGTAATATTAACCAAAAATCACTTTGATTCCTTTTCAAGTTTACTTTTGGTAATATTAACAAATTTTTGGTGGATTTTTTCTCAGTGTATAATAAATAAATTAAACTTATTTTTGATATCCCAATCAATATTTGTATAAATAGATATATAGTAGATACAAATTCCCCTAAAACCGCGTCAAACGGCAACACTCGATTGGTTTGAGAGCACTTTCAGCATAAATGCAAATTGCTAGGGCCGCACGAGCAAGTTAAAAATATTTCTCAAACCCGATTTTCTTTTTTTTTCAGTTGCAGTTAAACCTAGCAATTTTTATTTCCGATAGTGAATTCTGTGAATCTGCAAAAATAACATTTTGGGTGTTTGCATGTGAAAGCGAACTTTAGAGGAAAATACATAGAAAAACCAGTTGCAGTGCCACGTTTAGTCACACCTTTAGACTATTAGCAACAACCGTTATGTGAATAAATCTAAAACAACCTCGTGCAGATGAGCATTTAGGGTAAAATATACTAGTGCATACATTTGTAAGTATGTACGTTTAAGATTATAAAAAGTATGGGTCTAAAATCCTTTAATGCTGAACTTGATATTTTCTAATAAATATATGCCACTTATTATCGTTGACATTATTTTTAAAATTGTCACAGGTGTCCATGTTTGCAGCTTATTTTTAAATATTCCTTAATCCCGCTTTCTTTTCCAGAAATTACTAAGCCCTTTACTAGCTGCCGCAGTAACCCGAAATCGATGCATATTTACATACATATGTATGTAAGTATGTATGTATATGTAAGTATGTAGATATATGTGAATATATATAGTTGTATATGTATATATATATGTACATATAAGTACATATATAGGCATGTTTGAAAAAAAATATGCCCATGTGTGCGTCTTAAAAATTGAACAAAGCCCACACCAGGCAAATAGCAACAACTACAATTACTAATCAAAGATTTATTGTAATTCAATGCCGATTGCCTATTCACAGGCGCATTAACCAAATCGTACACATACACATACACATGTCCATACGTACAACTTGCACATACATACATACGTGCACATGGGCTTTGGGCTGAATGCAATAGGTATGCTTATAAACAAATATCCTTTAGTCAAGGGTGTAAAATCCAATTTGCTTTCGTTCGCCTTTACTTTTGCATAATCGCACTTGACTAACACGCTCTTTCTACATACAAACATATTTACAGTATCGGTCATATCTATAGCACGCCATTTCAAAGTGATATTGTGTGCCACTTATCTTTATTTATTTATTCTCAGACAAACCCCATATATACCCAAGTTTAACAATTTGTAGAAACCTTCAAAAAAGTGCAAACAAAATTTCACCTAAGTTTCAAACTTTTTTCTCGGAAGTGTTAGAATTTTTTTGAGTACACAGTTTTTTAGCCCCTGCAATTTTAGTAAGTGGCTACGAGTTACCGTTAATTTTTTAGAATTTTTTTTGTCGCATTGGCTTCCATATAATGAATAAACTCAATTTATTTGTATGTATATGGAAGAAAACCCAACACCTTTGGCGAAAAAAATTCTAAAAAATCAACGGTCACCTTTAGCCACTTGAAACTTGCACATTATCGGACTAAAATTTATTGGGCTATAAAACTGTGTATTCAGAAAAATTCTAACACTTCCGAGAAAAAAGTTTGAAATTTATATGAAAATTTGTTGCACTTTTTTGTAGTATTCTACAAATTGTTAAACTTGGGTTTTAATTGAAAATTCTTAAAAATAAATAAATAAACATAAGTGGCACACAATATCACTTTGAAATGGCGTGCTATAGATATGACCGATACTGTATNGAACTAGAGATTTTCCCCACAGGGTACGTACAACTTGCACATACATACATACGTGCAGAAGGGCTTTGGCCTGAATGCAATAGGTACATGCTTATAAACAAATATCCTTTAGTCAAGGGTGTAAAATCCAATTTGCTTTCGTTCGCCTTTACTTTTGCATAATCGCACTTGACTAACACGCTCTTTCTACATACAAACATACAAACATATTTATGTACGTATGCAAGTACATAGTATGTATGATGAACTAGGCATAACTCTCCACCCTTTTGCAACAACATTTCATTTACTAATAATACACTAGGCAAGGGCGTAGCCAGGAAGGGGCAGCTACAAAGCGAAGGAGAAAATTTCAAAATTCAATAAATAAAAATTAATGTATGCGTAATCGAATTCGTAATTATACTCTCAATTTCCACATAAGGCGGTCATCGTTGATATGTACAATGAAGTAAGCACAGCGTTAAGCGTTGAATTGGTACAGAATTGATCCATTTGAGTTTCTCTTACCATTCTGTGATGGTTAGAATGGAATTAAACCCAACAATAAAAACACTTTCTCTTCCGTTGAATCCTGTTGTGAATGACTTAAAGGAGTTTCCAGAAATAAGAAATACTTTTGCTACCCTAAAAGGTGTGATAAACTTTTTTCGCGAATCACTGACACGCAAGAATTATGCTGCTGATATATCACGTTTGTGTGAAACAAGATGCTCGAAAAAAAATAAAAGGCTATCAGGAAATTTTTACAAAATGTTCCTGAAGTTGTGCAAGCTTAATTAAGCTAACTTTTCCACAAGAAAGTCTGCGTATCAATTGTGTGTTGCTATAACAAGGCCGATGTTCATCAATGCTTTAATGAAAGTAGCTAAATATTCAACGTTGCTGGAACCTACAGCAAACATTTTGCAAATGGAGACAATAGACCTCTTCGCCGTTGGTCAGCATATTGAAAATAATTTGGAGGTGGTTAAGAAGATCGCAAGAATGCAGAAGTAGTTACTACAGAGTTAATTAAAAAATCTCGTATGATTACAGCCGATCTATGAGTATAAATTTCTTTACCACGTTTTGGCAGGTAAACAAAAAAGGCTGATGTAACCACCATGGTTCAATGAAAGTGAATACTGGCAACGGTCTATAATAATACCGTATTTGGATTCACTAACGGCCTCCAATGAAAACACTATACATATTTTTCGCTGTCTAGATTGCAGCCATTGTGTTCGATTTTAAATGTGCCAGTGAAAAGATACAAAAGAAAGCGCAGCATTTTCAACAGATCTATGATCTAGGTATGTGTCTAGTGAACTCATTATTTGGTACAATTTACGGAAGAAAAAGAACTTGTCCGAAGAAGATTTGAAGGACGTTGAAGTTTTAGATCTATTTAAAAAAGAAACCCAATATCTACCAGCGATAAATAGGGGTACTTCGATTTTTAGTGATTTTCCATGCACAACAGCGACTGTGGAGCGGTCGTTTAGTATTTTTCGTAGAGTAAAAACCTGTCTCACAAGCACAACAGGAGAAGAAAGTCTTTCTGGACTATGCCTCATGAGCGTCCATAGAAAACTCGTTACCGAAAACCGCGAGATGATTCAGGAGGGAATAATCAAAAAGTTTGCTGAAAATCTTTATTAGTGTAAAAATTATTAAATAAAAAATATTTCAAAAAAATTAGCAAGTTAATTTCGTTTAGCCCCCCTTATAACTGATCCTGGCTGCGCCCTTGACACTAGGTAGTTCTTTTTTCTGTTTTGTGCATACCTATTCCATACTATGGCTTTCCCCTTTCCAACTAAATAGCCAACAATGCACACAATCAAATGGGCAGCGCGCTGAAAGCTGCTGTACACGCTGAAGCATATGTAATTTTTCGACAGCGCATCACAGGATGCGAATGGAAAAGGGAGTTGCGTATGTTGATTGAGGTGAGGACATACATATATACATATGTATGCACGCGGAAGCGTATCGCCTCGCAGCTCAGTGCCACATAATTATCCGCAATCTTGTTTGCTTCGGCAGCAGCATTTGCGGATGTTGATTTTATATACAGATTTCTTGTATGCATTTGTTACAATTTAATTTCGTTGGCGAATAAAAGCGCGGTAGAGTAGCGCTGTGCGTTGTTGCTACTAAAGAGCGCAGCGGATTACTAAGCACCCTCCAATGTTGACCGGTTTTTTGGCAAAGAGTTTTTAGTTAGTCGTTCAAGAAATCCTCTAGAGAGTTATGAATCTATCCTATTCCCCCTTTTCTTTGTCATTCGCCACAAGGAGGGAACTTGAGAATCCTTCCAACTTATCAGTGGCTTTGACGGGCCATAGAGAGCCTGTCAACCAATATAGACTCCGCTCTTCCCCAATTTTTTGCGACTGTGTCAGTCCTTTTGTTGTCATTTAAACCCTCGCTGCTCCTAGCCCCCACAGCGTTCCCCTAATGTTAATATCGAATTGTTGCAAGAAAGTTTTACCGTTCCTGATGTCATTATGCTTAAAATTCGATGTGTTATTTTTTTATTCTGGCAACATTAGTCCTTCACTTCACAAATATCTCCACCTAAAATATATTGAACGCCCATTGAAAAAATGTTCTAGAATCTATATATGTTCAAATATGTACTTCGGCTCCAACTATCGAACTAAGATCCATCAGAAGAACAAACTATAGCCGAATGGTTAAAGGTGCATACTACCACTCCGTAGGACCAAGGTTTGATCGCAGCCCAAACCAACATCCCAAAAGAATACCAAAAAAAGGTCTTTTCCTAAATAGCGGTCGCCCCTCGCCAGGCAATTGCAAACCTCCGAGTGTATTTCTGCCTTGAAAAAGCTTGTCATAAAATCCATTTGTCGTTGGGAAAAAAACTTTGGGGCGCTCAAATTTTGTTATAGCATCAAGACGCACATCATAAAATGGAGTAGAAGCTCTGCCAAACACTTAGATTCTTGCGATTACTCAATCTCCTTCCCTGTAAGGTGGATCTGCTTAGTCAAATTTTATTTTCTCCTTTTAATGAAGAACGCAAATAGACTTTAGTGATTGTCAAGCCCTTTTCAGAATACAATTTCCCACTTAAGTTTAGCGCTGCCTGCAATTTAGAGGAAATGGACGGTGTCATCGAACCGTACATCTTTGAAACTGATGCCGGTAACGCTGTTACGTTGAATGGTGAATTAGATGACACGGACTTGGACAATATGTTATTTCAACAGGACGGTGCAGTTGTCACAAATCCCATGAAGCCGTGGCTTATTGCGAACAAAGTTCCCACGCAACAAAGAATAAAACGGCCGCCTAGATCTTGCGATTTAACACGTAGGATTTATTTCTCTGGGACTAAGGGAAAAGTATAGTCTATGTCAATAAGTTCGAGACTATTCCAGAGCTAAAGAACGAAATCGTATTTATATGCGCATTCTGCATTGCAAGAGGAGTCGTGGCGGAAATTTTACGGACATTGTGAAGTAATGTGAAGAAATTAAGAAAAATCGACAAATAAAAATCTGCGGTCTTATTGAATCACCCTGTACTAGTACACACATATGTATATATATCCAAGTCATCAAACTGCTATTTAGGGTCTTTCAAACACTTTTTGCACATAGAGTTTCATTTTTGATTATGTCAAATTTCAAAAAAAAAAAGTTAACAAAAGTAAAATTTTGGATTCCGAAATTAGAGAATATGTATTTTTCATCCCTTTTTCTGGAGTTTCTCTGCTTACGTTTTTGCTGTTGAACCTGTCAACCCACCAAGCTACCCCAGCAAAGTTCGTACAATGACATCAAAAACTAGATAAATAAGTAACGCTTGTTTGTACGTACATATCTACACATACATAAACACACCGTACAGAATTTTTACTTAGTTAATGTACTTTTGCAACTTGTCGGTCTTCTTGCGCAGCTTTGAAATATTTTTCAAAGCCCAAATGAAAATAAACAGATTTACAAATACAACACAAACACAATCAATCGTACAATTTGCATTCATGAAAACAGAAATAAAATAATAGTAGCCGAACTCATCGACCGTATGTTGCGTAGCTGTGCGTTCAGCAGCAGACACAGCCACAGTCACAGCAGGAGCGCAGATACTTATCGAACTGTACTATGTACTACCATTAGATTTAGTTGAACACAAGATTGCATCCCCTTTTTTGGCAATTGCTACTAAAATTCAAAGTTTAATATTCGTATTACAATGTGGCTCATTTGCCGTTGTATGAGTGCGCATGTGTGTGTGTGCGTGTGTGTGTGTGTGTGTGCTTATTTATGTGTAAAATGAAACCCTTCCTTGTGGGTATATCCTGTGAGCTTCGGAATCGAACGCGTGTCCATTTGCCCGCGGGCTGATTATGGTTGTGTTCGAGTTTCGAAGGAAAGGCGCACGCATAGCATACCTACCCTACCTTGGGACTTCCTTTCGACTCTTCCGCATTTCTATTCATTTCATCGATTGCTGGCTGCGGCATCATTAACAACTGTTACAACAGCTATGTATGTATGTACGTATGTATGTACTCTTCATACTAAATCTGTCCCGCCCTGTAATTCATTTTACATTCATACTACATGCATACTTATAATGAGCAGGCGTCGAGAAAGTTAGGCCGGCAATAAGAGCCTTCCTTCCATAAGCGTTCAACTGCGACAATTACACCCAGCAGCCGTGTACAACAGCTTCCGGCTGTCGTTCGGTCGGTCGGTCGGTCGGTCGTTCGCACGCTCGCTCACTCGCTTGTTCTAAGCAATTTCTAGTCACCACCCAATCAAGCATTCAAAAATCTATTCTACGCTGCGTACTTTCATCAAGCCGACCGAAGGACTGAGTGTCCTCTCCGTCCGTTAGTGCCTTTTCTTTTGTCCATTCGTTAGTTTGCAATGTTCAGTTGTTCACCCGTTCATTTATTTTCTTCGCTTACTTACTCGTTCGTTATTAATTTGCACTCGAAAAAAAAAAGAATTTGGAATGTAATAAAAGGACCTGAAATGAAATGAAATCAAAATTCGTTATTATTATTAGAAGGACCATAGCCATTAGTAATTCACTTTGCCATTCTTCGCCAGCTAGAAGTTTGTATACATACTAACACTTCAGGTACAGTGTGTCTATTCAAAGAGAATTTATAGCATAAATCAAGATAACTCCACTATGTGGCAGACTGATGTTAAAGCTTTGAAGATCTTTTGTTTAGCGTGAGACTTCCATAAAAGCTTTCTATCTAGGATTACTTATAAATACTTTACTTCGGAAGGTGGGGGATCCAGGCCTTCCAACCTTGATTGGATTTGCGGTCAGCCCATTCTCACTACACCAGTGTCAACTATATTCAGTGTTATTTGCGCTTTGCTTAAAACAACTGAGAAATAAGGACTTCTCATCCGTATGGACTTTAGAGGAGTTAAGACTCCAAGTAGAGAAGCAAACACCAGAGCACAGAGGAAAGCACGTCACCCTATAGGAATGACACTACAAAATTCGCATGAAAAAATCTAAGTTACCAGCAGGGAGGCTTGGAGTTGACCTTGAAGGCGAGTTACAATGCTTTCGAAGGTGACATCGTCAAAAGCAGTCGTGTTCATGGTAGCTGCCTCGTTTGAATAAGTAGGCAGTCGTTTATAACTTTAAACTTTTAGTCAGCCACCGGGATCCCAATAGGAAGGGAAGGTGATTCATCTCTTTAGGCTACTTCACTAAGCTGGAGGAAACCGCGGCTCCAATTTCTGGACCACGATCTGTATATACGCTGAAGGGCACTACGAATTAAGTTTTCAACATCACGGTGAAAAGGTTGACCCCAAATGAGTCACCTTACCTACCACCTACTTTGGTTTCAACCGTCTCTGGGCGCTCCCTCTTAATTTGAACGGAACTGAATATTAGGCTCAAAGTACACTTGGGCCCAGCAGCACAACCGGAATATCGTCGACTGCACGAGCTTTGTAGCTTTCAGCCACACTATTGATGTCTTTGTCTCGCCTCCATCTTAGCATCAGCGCAGGCCCTAAAAACATTTGATTGCTTTCCCAAGTGTGGGCATACCAAAATTTCAGGATAATATTCGGTAGCAAAGGCGGTATTTTTTCTCTGTGCACATGCTGATTTGGTATATACCAGCCCGCAATCAGTTATGACTGGTGAAAGAACAAGCGAGCAACCTGATTTGAGTTTAATATCTTTTCTAGCTAAAGAATAACCAACAAAATGTATAGAGTCTACGGCAGCGGACACTCAGCCTTCTGCCGCCAGTTCGTCAGCAACCTCGTACACTTCTATACCGCAGCGGCCAGGCACCCAGCACTGTGTTACCTTGTTCCGCGCTGCCAAAAGTTGAAGAGTGTCGAAATACTTCTTTACATTGCATTGAGGTGATCATACAATTGGAAATTACTCTAATGGCCACTTGACTGTTTCGACGCAGGACAGTGTTGCTTGCACCTCGACCATAGAAAAACTGCAGTTCATCCGCCAATTGCAAAATCAGAGCAGAAGCTCGACCAAGCACGAGCAATTGTATTAGCGCCAAATATTTATTTTAAGCAATCATCGGACGGTCTTCTTCAGGACTATATGACTCGTGTGATCAATTCGATGTTTCCTACTTTAACCGGGGAACATACAAGAAGCTTTTTGGTTATTATTGATTCAATAAAATATAATGAACCTATCCGTCGATTGGACTTTCAGCTTTGTCCCATTTCCTATATGATGGTGTTACGGTTGTATGTTTTTTTGTAAAACATCAGCAATTGGATGTTCTTTTCCTATAAATAGTTCAAACATTTCGGTGCGTACCCGTTAATCTTGGTCCTTATTCCGTTAGCGACCGTCGGCAATGTTTGGTGGGATCAAACTCCAAAACTTTTTTCGCCATTTCATTATAGATTTGTTTACATATGGGGTCCTAAAGCCAACAAACGGCATACCCATCGGTCACTTGCCGCATCACCTACTGTTGAGCAGGCGATCCAAGCTTTAGTGCGTCCCTAAACCGAAAGCACTAAATTTTTACTAATTTCCTTAAAAATTTTGCAGAATCGTGCACTGTGACGCCGAACAGATGCCAAACGGACTTTAGAAGTAAAAGGCAGTGTGAGCGGTATTTCAGTCTTTGTACGTTTTTTTTTTTAACAAACTTCGCGCAGCCATGAAATTATTTTCCTTACCACTTTTGGGCGATTCATACCCATACCCATACCCATACATATGCAATATTTGTGTCTATATCTACTAATTTAAAGTTGTCATATACAAACCTCATTCTCTGGAAGAAAAGTCATCATTATTATTATTATTATTCTGATATCCTTGCTACTTGAACGAAGTTTCAGCGCAGACGGTGCGCATATTGTACCTAGGTACTATTATATTAAAAATTTCTATAACATTATTTGCAAGTGTGATTCCTTATCTTATTCGTTGCCATCACCTTCCCCCATACACATGTATGTATGTATGTATGCACATAGAAGCCATTGCCGTCAACACATTCGAAATTAAATGAAAAAGCTTCTTAGTACGAATGTACGACGGGGGTAATGAACAAAAGGACCAACAAATAATGGAGTGAGTGAAAAATGAAGCGATGGATGAAAGTAAGGCTGTGGTGGGGTTGCTGATGGTCGGTCATAGTTTGTATGTACATATGTATGATGTGCTTTATTTTGTTAACAATACATATGTATTGCTTCTATTTTGATTTGGTACTATGTATGTATGTATTTGCTAAGCGAATGTCTTTTGTTAAAATTATTTTCGAACTCATTGTAAATATAGCACACAGGTTTTTCATTTTATGATCAATCGATTTTAGTTGTACTTTATATGTATGTACATATGTATGTTGTAGTTTTATGAGTACAAGTAGCCCTTTCTGTATCGTTTCTTCTCCTTCTACACATTTTGTAGTTGCATTAAGTTTAATGAATTGGAAAACGCTCCTCAGATGTTCGCATGCAAACAGTTAGGATTTGTGGTAAATGGTATCAACTGTACTCGGTTTAAAACAAAATATTTATGTTTTACATAATATAGATGTAAGTATATACATATTTAATATACCCTAAATAAGCAGAAATTCAATCGATCTTCTTCTGCTGATATGTTCACAAAATATTTCATTACTTGCATGTAATTTGAGTTTTTCAAAAAAGTATTTACAAACTCTAAAACATCTTCAAAAGTGAACGTTAAGCAAACTTCCTGTATTAACTTCAGTTCACTGCAATTGTGTTGTACATATGTATTGTTTTTCTCGTCTTTCTGATAGACAATCCGAATAGCACACCTACATACATACATACCTGTTCTAACTAAAATAAATAAACTGTCAAAAGTCGACCGTTTAGGCTACCTGCTTGGTATTTATGAACATAAAATATACATATGTACATACCTATGTATGTATAAGTATGTACTTATGTACATATACATAAAACTATTTGGTTAGGAGGGATTTATGATGATGAACTAGGAGAACTCGATCGCTGCACTCTGCATTGCATGCGTAATGTGAGATACATATGCAAAATGTATACCGTAGAAGTAGCTAATGTGAAAATTTGTTCCTTATCACGAAAAGTTAGGAATAAAATAATTAATGCAGGTAATATTTTACATATATGTCCATATAGTTTTTCAATCATCATCATCATCTTCACATTAATTTTATACTTGCCATTATGTTTATCTTTGTATTTATCCTTATCTATATTTGTCTTTAATTTTACATTTATCTTCGTCTTCATATTCGTCTTCAACACCATCTTCAGCTTCATCTGCATCTTCACCTTCATCTTTGTCTTTATCTTTATGATTAACTTTAACTTTAACTTCAGCTTTAACTTTAGCTTTACATTTAATCTTAACTTTAACTTTTACTCTGACTTTAACTTTAATTTTAGATTTACATTTATATTTATCTTTATCTACTTTTATCTGTGTCTTTATCTTTGCCTATATTTCTATTTCTATGTTTATGTTTGTCCATATCATATCTCTGTCTCTGTCTATGTCTATGTTTGTGTCTATGTTTAAGTCTATGTCTATGTCTATGTCTATGTCTGTGTCTATGTTCATGTTTGTGTCTATGTCTAAGTCTATGTATATGTCTATGTCTATGTCTATGTCTCTGTCTTTGTCTATGTCTATGCGTATGTCTATATCTATATCAGTTTTCATTTCATCTTTATCTTCATATTTTATCTTCACCTTCAACTTCATCTTCTTATTCATATTCATCTTCAATTTCTCCTTAAGCTTAATTTTAATCTTTCTTCTATTTTTAAATCTGTCTTTGTTCTTGTCGTTGCCTTTACCCCGTCTTTTCCTTAGTCTTTATCTCTATTATTATCATTATTTTTGTCTTGTGTCCATATCCTTTTCTTTGCCTTTGCCTCTGTCTTTCTCGCCCAGTGTCATTCAACGCAGCCGTTCATTTTCTGTTTACGTATTTGCCATGTACCACCTTCATCGTGGCGTTAGATATTTAACTCAAGCATCGCCGAACTCGTTTGAGAAGTTTCGTTTCCATCAAGGTGGATTAAGAACAAGGTTTTTTCTGCAATTTATTGGCTGGTTGTTTATAGCGTTATCCGAGTATTGATTCAGGATTCAATTTACGCTAGAAATACCATTTTGATAGGCTTTCTCTTGTAAACTGTGATTTTATCTATTGTCACGATTCGTTGGTGTCTCTAAACTTTGTGGATTTGCCTATGAATCTACATATTTATGTTGGTAATATAGCACTTAGAAATCTCAGTAAGTCTTTCTGGTGTATGATAAGAATTATATGCCAGTCCTGAGTACTCTCAGCGATAATGGAAGAATGTATCCGGAATGTATGCCGATTTATTAACTAAAGGGGTTCAAGATGAAACTCAAATAACATACCGACAAACTGCAAAAAAAAAATCCTTCAGTCTAAAAGATTTTTTCAAGTTTTTGGACCAGTGATTTCAGCACATTGTCACAATTCTCAGGAAGTATTCGTTACAATAGTTTTAGTTGTTATCCTTAATGAGTCTACAATCATTTAGTTGTCTGACAAACAAAATTTTGTCTTATTCTCGTTTTTCCACTTTTCTATTAGTGCAATCCTAGTTTAACGACCAGAATCACGGCATGCACCTAAGTATGTCGACCTGAAGACTCTGTACTGCCAAATCAAATTTAAGATTATTTTCTTTACCCTCCCCAACACAAAGTACACCACGTCTACCGTACATTGGAATTATTTACATATAAAGAAAACAATAACTAACACATAAGCGTTAAAAATTTGTCTAAACTGCCTAAACAAATCCAACATTTTAACCACCACAAACAGCATTTAGATAAGATGTGCTGATTTCTCATCGAGCTCACCTGCCCAAAAAAAAAAAACAGAAAGGAAAACATAATACTAAACGAAAAAATCAAATAATGTTTTCCCTCCCTTGACTAGCAAAAACCGAACTAAGGATCAAACAGGTAGAATACAGAACTGCTTAGCATTTACGTCGTTTTTCTTTAAGTATTTACTAAGCCAACAGGGCTCGAGATTATAGGAAAACGCATAAATAGAAGAAGTAGAAGGAGATTAAATCAACATACTTGCACGAAGAAAAAAATAAACAACAATAGCATGGTAAAATTGAAGGATCGCCGGTGGTGCGGTAGTGATGAATATGCCGAAAGTGATGAATAATACCAATCACGTCAAATCAACTCTCCGAAAACGTGTCTCTGTCATTGGAATAATCAAAGGAATTATATAAAAAAAAAGGTTTTTGTGTGTGTGTTTTTTTAAGCAAAAAAAAAAAGAACAAAGGAAAAAGGTGAGTAAATGATAAACGCTGATCGTTGTGCTGGTAATACCCTGCAGGAAAATCTGGGCTAGTGTAAAGTTGAAACACAAAATCCGATATTATGGGATGAAATTTTGTGGACAATGAGTGGAAAAAAGGGCATTTTTCTTCAAATACCGGTGATCCATGTCTAACATCTTAACCAACCTAACTGTGGCAACCATGACAAGGACATGCCGCGACACCTTCTTCATATTTCAAAGAACCGCATGGATAATGAAATAACTCTTTAAATGAATCAGAGAAAGATTTCCAACTCCAGTCAGCCAGCAGATCTGAAGCAGAGACTCCATGACACGCTGCGGATCGACTTACTTGGTTCTAACAATGCGTATGCGTCCATCGATCAGGGCTTTCAGCCAGTCGTGGATGGCAACAGTAAGGACCATAAGCGTCAATAGTGCTGAAGGACATCAAGAGTTTGAAAATGTAGGAATACTCACCGGTGTACAGAAGCTGAGAATACGGGGTTAGATCAGGGTTGGTGTAGAGTATAACAAAACGCAGGAGATGGAAAGAAAATGAAGTTATAGGAAACCAGTGCTGCGGCGAAGGAAGGACCCAGCTCTCAACCAAAGTAGGGCGACCAGCTGCTCAACACAATTCCAAGAGACACGCAGCCAAGAAGGGGTCAAGTTCTCTTCCCTTACTACTACCTTGGTGGAGGCCATACGAAATCCTAGTGCGATGGACGTTAAGCTTCACAGACGTCTCCGTAGCGTGAAAAGTAGCAATGACACAGGCCTAGAAGTTAAACTTAGCGTAGAAGAGATCACGATGCATAAGAAGAATCTTATCGCAAGTCTTGGATTCCCCAACAGTGCTTTACATATCGGCTGGCTTTCGCTCAATTACCACAGCAGTGAGACTAGAAATTGGTTTGTTGGTGATCTAAAGCCACACCCAGCACAGACTTAAAGGTGTCACAGGACAATAGCCTTTGCAACCTCAAGATGTTTTACCGGCCCACAAACTATTGGATCGACCGGTGATAAAAAACGTTAGTATCAGCAGAGCTGGCGCTTCCTAAAGTTACTCAAGTACGTGAAAAGTGATGAGACGGTTACTTTCTATTTGGAAAATAAGTCAAAGGAAGGGATTGCGGTGCAAGGTGGGAAGCTACCCTCTCACTTCTAGTAAGTCGACGCGGAGATCAATAGAGACGAGACATGCTCCGCTTAGAGACGACTAAGCAGCAGAAGATCAGTCACCCAGCTGCTGAAACACTCACAAGGGATTAAGTGAACAGTTCTTGGGCAATACGGTGCTAAAAGGCATTGCTAAGATAATAAATCCCTCAACGTCAAGTTTACTCGGACTCCTACGAACAGCAAAGGCAAAAGTCATGGACACTTGCTCTTAACATCCGAATAATAATTCGAGCTGCACAAAAATAAGAGGAGCAGATATCCGACGCGAAAGTTAATAATATTGAATGCGGTGTTCTTCAGAGAAACAAGCTGACTTATCAAATCCTAAGGTGTAGGTTTGTAAAGGTCCTTCCTCCTATTAAGATCAATGCTTGAGGAAACGTTGTTTTTCTGGCTCTGAAATTTCACAAAAAACAAATCTTCAGAGAGATGATGACAGTCAACAGTTCAAACTCACGGCTAGAGCAGCAGCTCTGGCAACTAGTCTTTCCTACAGGGTGCATGTTCCAATACGAACTGGAAATGCCAGCAGCGGGTGTATGCCGGCAGTATACGTGTGTGCGCATAGGCGGCATATCGCGCATTCGGTTAATTTGTAAAGGAGCGTCCAGACAAGTAAGGATCAAAAATAACACACAACCAATGCTGTTTATTTGGAATAGTTTTGAAAAAGAAGTGGAAAATCGTGTAATCACTTAACAAAAAAATGCATCTGTATTTATAAAATTTGTATTTGTCTATTTCAAAGTATGTAGTACATACATACAAACATACATAGATATACATGAATATAGTTACTCGCCCGGTAGATTGATTGTTTGGCCAACTATCGGCTGTTTATGTATGTATGTAAACTGTGCAACCGACGCGTCGGACAGATAGACCAGAGTGAGTTTGTCAGCGCGACTAAAGCAATGTAAATGTATCTTGCTGTTGTTGTTGTTGTTGTTGTTGTTGCTTCTTTAAGAATACGGAATGTTAGTCTAACAATTAAATAAAAAAAAAAAATACCTATTGTTACCTTTTTTAGTTTTCTTATCGACGCCGACGATTTTTCACATTCCTGCTTTTCTATTCACTATTCGTCAAAATGATTGATTTTAAGGTGATGAATTATCATGGCATAGAATAAAATTAAACCAAACCAAAGCAAGAAAGGTGAGACAGTGAAAAACGTTAAACACAAAAATAAGAAAAAAACTAAAAAGATAATATGAGACCAATCAAAGTATCCGCATATTCGGTAGAAACGGGGTAGGGCAACTCTTAATGGAAAACAGTACTGTTATCATAAGAAATATCTATTGTTCCAAAAATCAATGTCCAGTCTGCTTTTTCCACAGAAAGGTTTTTGGTAAATTAATGCGACGTTTGGGAATTAAGCGGCTTTTGTTGTACGGCGTATACTCGGATGCATAAACGGAGTGGCATTTTAAGTAAAAAAAAAAACATACTAATACTCGTACATAGTAAAGAATTTTTTTTACACTTTGGGCATATATTTGCACTTAGTTTTTTTTTTAATTGCTGGATGTTTTTTTCGTCTGAGATCTGGTCTGTCATGCAGCATTAATTCAGCATCAATTTCAGCAACGCTAATTAGTCTCTAACAAAGTCAAATGGCCTTTTATTGTTGAAGAATCGCCTCAAGCACGAACGAAAAAAATTCTAACTAAATACAAGTCGTTTTAACTGATTTGGTTATGCTCGCCCGATGTGCTGAAAATCCACATGGTATTTTCATAAACACAAAGCTTCTGTAATGAGCCCAAGTTTTGTCCATATTTTTCCCCGGGTTGCAACTAGTTTTCTAGATCGCAGAGAAACCTCAGAGGACAAGAAGTTAACAACATAGCCATTATTATCGACTCAGAAAAAAATAATTGAAATGAGTGCCTTCTGAGAATATTCTTTGCCACTTTAAGATATTCTTTCCAAATAGACCCCAATCCAGCCCCAAGGAAAGGTAAACATAGAATACTAAATGCCATAAAATCGACCAAGGTTCGATCGATCGGTTGCAAAATTTGTATTGCCCTACATCGTGATTACCAAGAATGATAGAATACAAGATTGCGCCGATCAGAGAGGATTTTTGAGAATAACTTTTGTGTGACGTCACACTGGTGCAATTGCGAGAGAGAAATGCCAAAACGTGAGCAAGAATGGAAGAAGAAGAAAAAATGTTGCAAGGAAAACGTAAACAAGTTGCACAAGTGTGACGTCATGCAAACAACGATTCTGTCAAATTCGTTAAGAGAGGAATAGCGGTCCGAGATCAGCGCAACCTTTGTATTCTCTCAATCGTGGATAATTACTAACCTCACTTGCCAACTTCTGGTATATTTCTAACCTGACAGAACGTGTAGCTGTAATTATTCTGATTTCGCTCAGCGTTCGATAAGCTGTGATGGCATCCACTTTCCAGAGCAGCGGAGAAGTTATTTAAGTCCAACGTATTCTTCAGCCTAGCAATTCATAATAAATTTAAAATGAATTACATATACAGGGTGTCCCATACCACCCGTCCATCACCACTCAAAAATGGATGGTGGTATTACCGACTTCCGATTTAGAGTGGAAGTGCGTTAAACTGACAGGAAGTCATTTTTTTTTTAATTAGACATATGTAGATACATATTTTTATTACAGATTCGGATTCTGAGGATAAATATACGTAACTTTTGTCTGAAACCTTTTCCTTAGAATTGTCTTTTTCAACCGTCTACATGACCTTAGAACTTCAACTCGTTCTAGACTTCTTAAATGAGTGAAAATATTTTTATTGTAAAAGGAAAAAATATGGGCAACCAAGTCGGGGTTACCGAAAACCGGAAGTGTATTATTTTAACCGGAAGTCCATTCCAGAAAAAAAAATTCCGACAAAAGTTATGTATTTTTGTCCGCAGTATCCGAATCTGTGGAAAAACATGTATGTCATCTTCAAAAAAAATGGACTTCCGGTCAGTTTAATCCACTTCCGATCGAAATAAGTTCCCTCCATTTGAGAGTGCGACGAGTGGTCAAGGACACCCTGTACATTCAGAAGCATTTAAGAACCTAAGAACAGAATTGGCCAGAGAAAATCCGAGACTGACGTAGAAATTTAAAACTCGCCGGTAAAAAATTAAGTTAAAAATTAATTTTTTTTTACGGTGGCTACCTTCGCTGGAGAAGCACTGCACTATTTTGAAAGCTGAGAATTAGATTTTATTCTCTGGGCGGTTTTTTAGATGCCATCGCTCAAGTTCCTATTCCTGGCAATTGTCAAACTTCAACAGCACCAATGCTAATATTAGGCTCAAGCTAGCTATACCTTTTGCAACCCTACATTAATAGCATATGTATGCAGATATGTATGTTCATACTCAGATCATAGTGGTATAAGTATGTACGAGTATGTATATATGTATGTGCGTAATTACAACTAGACCCATGATCAGATTCATCTTTTTCGCATTTTATTTAATAGAAATACCTAGTCAAAATAATAACTACTTTTACCGCTGGCATCAAAACTGCCACCACCACCACCACTACCAACACCATCACCATATCGGACTGTCATCATTACCATTATTATTGTTAGTTATGTATGTATGTACGTGTACTCCTTGCGTGCGTTATCAAATCAGCAGCTACTGTTCAGCAACTCAGCAGGATACTACTATAAACGCCAAGCAACGGAACTAAGCTATGTAAGTAAGTAGCAGCGCCCAATTGTTAACGAAACGTACTCATTAATATTATTTCATTCATTCATCATTATCATCAGCGAAATCAGCAGCGGGTCAGTCATCCAACACGGCGATATCGTACTCGTACATTTGTACACACATTGAATTTTATTATTAAAAATTTAGAATGTCAAAAATCCCGAAAGTAACTCAGACCAGACAATTCGCATAACTTTTCCGCTTTCACAGGGCGGCTTGCAGGAAGCATTAACGCTTGACTTTTCGATAGCTAATGCCACGTTTCCACCACCACCACCAATACAAATTCAAATATACATATACACATACATACAGTGCTTTATATAATTTTAATTTTAACGTATAATTGCTAGTATAGCTTCTCATTTATATGTACATACATACATACGTATATATTTTTGTAGGTATATACAACTATAACTGTATTTTATCCAGCCGAAAAATGGCGGTTATTATTAAAACTTTTCATATCTGCGCGCTGCCATCGACTACTATACGAAAAAAAAATTATTCCATTAATAAATGAAGTAAAATATATTTTTGTCTTTGTGTAGATCCATATTTAAAAGCAACTTGCCATATTGGCCAGCACCGTCAGCTGCTAATAGCCAGTAAGCATCCTCTTACCGCCCCACCTTTGTACGTATTCGAATTCAAATGAAAGCCCAAACGCCAAACGACATTCAATTCAAAGTTAGTCACTAAGCTCTCACACCAATACCACAGCTAAAGAAGTCATCCGAAGCACTTCCCCATCCTACTTACATACATACATACACACAACCCCTTCCACCCATATCATTGTTACACACAATAATAATAGGAGCAAGTATCTGCATAGTATCTTTTGCAATCATAGTTGCGTAACTGCGCACTCGAAACCCTTTCGTTGGCAATAACCAGTCCGCCAGTCCAGTCCAGTCCGCCCGTCCCTTTTTGCTTTTGTTGCAATGAAACTTTGTTGGT
>NW_016166231.1:0-24918 GCF_001687245.7 Rhagoletis zephyria | reverse complement strand
GTTCAATTGCCATTGTCATGTTACTACAAAGCCAGATTACACGTACTTACTTATCATTTATAGCAGTGTTGCAATAAATATTGATTGAATTGCATTGAATTAGTTGCTAAGCGCATCCCACATCTACATTTGGCAATTTCTCACACTTAATCTCTGCAAATGACAATTTGTTAAGAGATTACAAATAATTTTACGAATTTTGCATTGTATAGGAAAATCATTGTTGATGGTTGATTATTCAAAATTTAATTGATTTATGTTAAGATCATTGAGCCACAAGGTGAGCTTTCTGGGGCGAGTTTATCAGTTATAATTCGTAGGGTTTAAAAAATGCAAAAAAAGATAATTGCAATTCAACATATCGAAGATTAGATAGCTTATGGGAGAAAATATTATGTTGACTTCACAGATGCGCCAGAACAGATCAAGTTTTTTGTCACTATACCTATGTATATCGGTCAGCATAGAAAACCAAAAGGGAAGCTTTAAATACTAATCACAAAATTAACGGCATCGAGGTAAATTGCGAAAAACGTTTATATTTATACTACTTTCCAAGTTTGGCGGCGATTCCAGAGCTTCCTGAGAACCGCAGATCTATTTTCAACATCTCTTTAACCAACAAAAACAACACCGGCATAAAAACAGGAAAGTGTTGTGTGCTTTTAACCAGACCCACCCATCGACATGCATTTCGAACCAATAAATTCATCAAATCTGAGTGTTTTAGATTACAAGTAAATCAGAAGAAATGAGTGAACAACTCCAACTTAGTGCGGTTCGCCAATCTTAAAAAGGTTAGGTTAACACAACAGACCTTTGTCGACACATGGATGGCTGACTGTTTAGGGAATGGCCAGTATACAGGCCTTAAAATTCCATTATCGTAGACCAACGCCACCTATTGCAAACGAAGAGCTCGAGTTGCCTCGCGAATATCGCGATGACACTAGCCATCTCTTTCTATGCCCACTCACTCCAGCTCATCTAATATCGCTCGCCGTACGACCCAAAACGCGAAAACACACTAGTAGCCAGTGATTTAGTAAATTAAATGTGTGTTTAAATAATCATTGTTTATAAATAAACCTTAAATACACTTTTATCAAAAGAAATTGAACCTTAAATTAATTGGAGGGCGACAGTGCGATATCGGTATCGACAATTTATCACCAGGTCATATATTGAACGAGTTTTTATACATCGGTATGTACATAAATAACTTTGTAAATGCTCACAGATATTGCGATAAGTCATGATAACCCTCCGCAAAATTACGGGATACCAAGCTCACTCACCCATGTAAGTATACATATGCATACATAGTTGCCAACTTGATGCTTTAAGCACTAGATTTAGTGGTTTTTGAAAATTAAAACGCCCAAAAAAAAAGCTTTAGTGCCGCTGCCTTTTATAGTGTTTTTTTCAAACATGAAATAATTTGAAATTTCCAAAGCTGTGGCAGCACTGAACTTACAAGAATCTACAATTTAAAATGCACTAAAATGCAACCAGGGTTGATAAAAAGCTGAAGTTGCAAACCCACGTTCGTTTTTAATTGTATTCGCGTTGGAAATGCTAGTATTTTTCTTTTCTAATTATTTTTTGTACATATTTTATTTTATTACACAGTTCTAAATATTTTTTTAACACCTGAGTAAAACACATCAGGGCTGTTCAGTATCTTGTGCATATGCTCTTGCATTTATATTATGAAAAAAAAAAATAATTCGTTTGCTCATTTATACTTAGGGATTCATTCACGTAATACTAGTACAGCACTGTTCCGCTTTAAATTTCATCTTCGTTTGTTGCGCTTCGATTTTTCTTTCTTGAGATATACCACTTTTAATGTGCAGTACTTTGTAAGCATGAGTCACCATAGCATGTGTAGAGGCTATTCAATAGTTATGAGCGAAAAACGTTTGCGTATTGATTTATACTTGTAAATATTGTTTATTTTTTCTTACTTTTGTTGTATAAAAACTGTTGCTTTTAGTCTGGTAAAACGCGTTTTTGCCAAGTTTTGGTGCTATTTGAAACTCAAAAGTTGGCAACACTGTATGCATACATGTAAATACTTATACGTTTCTGACAAACTCATTACTCATCGTTGTGCTTTTCCATAAATAACACCGTTGTCCCCATATACGTATGTGTATTATCATATCCCAGCAAAAACTTTTCATTTTTTGGGAAGCACTTATTTTTTTATCAATTGAGCAATTTTCGTTTATCCCGATTGGGATAACCGCTTACATTTTCGTTTACAGAATGCATTGTTTTAACATCAGTGTTGCTGTTGTGCGACCAAAGTGTCAAATTGACACTTTTTGGACATGGACTTTTTAGAAATAGGCTCATTTTGAATATTTTTTTTGTTTAAATCATCAATTTTTTCTTTGATTAAAAATTATATATACACATTTTGACAATTTTATCATAAAATAATACTTTTAAAAGGCGCTTAAAAATTACATCTCTGGCAAGATTTTGACTGATTTCAGCCTTTTTATTATGTCAAAATTTTTAGCTTAGCATTTCCCCAAGTAATTTGTGTTAAATTAATTTTCGTGGCTCCCGGCGATAATTTATATATAAACTTAAACGGCTAAACCTTGTTGTAATAATTGTTATCTACTAAGGTTGCTTTTGTGTTATATTGATGTACATAAGTACCTTTTTAACTGCAATTCTTTTTTCATAATGAATGTAAAATGTATATGAAATAAAGTCAAGTCTAATGTTAGGTGCAGCCTATTTGACAGATTTTCCATTGAAAATTATGTCAAAAAGCTATAACTAGCCAAAGAGTTGATTTTATTTCCACTATGAATATCGACCAGTAAGTTTCCAGAGGTAAAATTATGAAAGTCTTTAAATATATGGTATAAAAGATTTGAATTACTTCAAGACACCTTTTTTTGCGGCTATGACACTTTTTTGCAACTTTCGAATATTTTTCAGCGGTAACACTGATAAGCATGTCATTGGAGGTAATCGAATAAATGTGAAATGTTTTGCCTTTGCAATACATGTAATGCAATGGATAAGCGAAAAATTTCTTGAGGCGACTTGTATTGCGTTACTCCATTGACACACAAAAAAAAGTACTTCCCTAAAAGTTTAAAGTTTCTGCTGGGATGTATGAAGCATTATACATATGTATGTGTGTAGTAGAATGTAAATGGAGACGCATTTATATATTTAAACTAGCAAACGGTCTAGTCGTCTGTTGACAGTAACCATATCATTATAAATTATTCAATAAATTAATTAGCTGTTGCACGGTAATTCTGCGAAAATTAATTTAAATGTGTATTGGCATTAAGATGTGTCGCACCCGCTCGCTGTCAACCACCAGTGAGGCGTTTGTATTTAAGCAAATAATTTCGAGCTTGAATACAAACGTAATATTTACATACAACAAATTACAAGTTGAAAACGATTTGGGAATCAATAAACAAATTTGAAGGTTTTTCTCGAACCTCAAAAGATCCTTTGAAGAATATGGATGTGCAGAAATGAGGAAAATCTAGTTTCGATACAGCTTTAGATGTTAACAAATATTGGTTTCTCTAACTCACTTATAATTATCTAAGATATTAAAAAAAAAATGAAATATAAACAAAATAAATAAATTCACATGCAACGCATCACGTCCCGAAAGTTGCTTGAAGAAAACCAAAGGATTATCATTTTCGTTGTTGGTGTTTCCGACAGGGTAGGAGTATGATGTATTTGGGAACCGGTTTTGGGACAATCCGGTTTCGGCGTCTTCAGTGTTTTTTTTTATCTCCAAACCAAATATGACCAGGAATGACGGCAAATCGTTCCAAAATACATTAAACCAAAGAAGAGTTTGTCGACCATCTCGGATAATTATTGCCTTCGTTTGAAGTTGCATCAAATATACCTAACTTTGAAGGCGGTAGGAACCACAATGACATCACCAGTTTTGACTAACAAGGCTACATGGTACAAAATTTAAGAACTTCTAGGAGTTCCAATATTTTATGGTTCGCTTTGGAATATAAGAATAATTCTTTCGCCCATAAGGTGCTCTACGAAATAGAAAAATAAATAATTTTATTTTACCGGTCCTTAATTACACCGAATACTTTCAGAAGTGGTTGTTATGTATATATGTAAATTTTAGTGACGGCTCAACGTATACATATCGAGCCCTAACCGCCAAAACAACGTAAGCGACATATTTTTCAAAATTTTATTTTTGATGCAGAAATTCATTTTGATGCTCTAGGAGTATTTCTGCATGAAAACGAAAATTTTGAAAAAAAATGTCGCTTACGTTATTTTTGCGGTTAGGGCTCGATATTTACATATGTAGGTATCAAAGATTTGTTTTCCTTTTATTTTGTAATTTTCTTTATTTGACAAAAAATTATTTTTGGGGATAGGGTATGGTAGCATGAAATGTCACAACCTGCTTAATAGTCAGGTAGTTAACATGGCACCCAAAAAGTGACAATGAAACTAATTTTTTTTTTATATATCATGGCTGAAATAGGGCGTTGTTGAAAAATTTTCTGAGATATGGCGCCGTCGAACTGGCTAGCTGGATAGGTCGATCTTCCACTCAGCCATCGATATTTGTATGTATGTATGAATGTATTTTTTCATATGTACATACATATTTACGTATGTATTAGAGATACCATTTTTAAGTCGACAAAATAGAAGATCGATTAATCGAGCCCTTCCGATTCGATTTTTTTTTTGATTTTTTTTGTTCAGTTTCTATCCGTGAATCGATTAACAAATTCAAGAATCGGCATTCGATTTTTCCTCAATTGAAGCATATTGAACTGCGATTTACCTCCGAAAATATTTGGAATTTTATTTTAGTATTTATTAGAGCCTGGTACAAAAAAAAAATAAAATAAATAATGGGGCCTGACACTGAAGCTAATTTATTCAAAATTAATGCTTGTAATAATTCTTTAGCTAGTAATACGTTTATGACAAAATTTTGGAAAATGGGCGTGGCACCGTCCACTTATGATCACATATATGTATCTCGGTAACCGTTCAACCAATATATACCAAACGGGGTATGATTATTGTACTTGCCACATAAAAGCAAATCGTTGAAAATTATTGAAATTGGCCTAAAATTACGGCCACTTTTCATATAACGGTAAATTTCAGAAATGCTTTAAACTTCGATATTTCAAAATTTAAGGACGCAAATTTACTCAAAATTGATTTAAAAAAAAAAATTCCTTGAAAAGAAGCAAATTATTTGGAATTTCGGAAAATGAGATTTGTTCACATACTTATGCTATTTCTTTTTAGCTGCCGTTTTTATGCCTTTCCTTCCACGACTGGTTTTCCTTCAGTGGCTGCTAGCTCTTTATGTGTGAATGTACATATGCTTATCTATATATCTACATGCACATACCTATGTATATGGATCTACATGCAGAATACTCTGCTCACCCTTTCCAGTTTCCACTTTGATTGCCACTTAAGAGCCACAGCGATGGGTTCAGAACTGGCACTGCTGCAGCGAAGTGTGTTAGAGAGCACGGTTCACCGGATATGGGTAAACCTGTATAGGGTACAGCCTTGAAAGTTATGGCTTACTTGTTGTAATGCAACAGTAGTCACATGTTGCAGCAACAATATTAACAACAACAAGAACAACAAACAGTGGTAAAACATAATCATCACAACAACGAGTTGGATATGCAAAAGAGCAAAGCAAATAAATTAGTAGTTAGAAAGTTAGGAAAGGGGAAGAAGGCTGTGACGAGTGAATGCACACAAAGTCACACTTGAGTCTACTACATACAAACCATTTCACCATTAACATGTGTACTGGTGTTGTTCTTAAGAGAAGCGCAGTGTTTAAGTAGCAACCAGTCGCGCCTGAAATTCAGAACAACGGTGTTAATGAAAGTACAGCGGCGAGTCTTACGATGTGGGTCGGCAACAACGGCGCTATTGTTATTGCTCAGAAATGTGTACTGATTGTTGTATTTTTACCTCAACTCATTAATTAATAAATACGTACTTATCTATGTATGTATGTATGTATGCTTGTACTATATTTGTTTTGAACTCTATGTATGCCACAAAGAATGTTTGTTTGCATATGGTTGCATGACCATGGACTTTGGGCAAATTAATGGCGTGTGTATTTAGTACGCTGATCATCATTAAAGTTCCAAAGGCCAATTGGATCATGGTTCGCGAATTTCCAAATCTAAGCTGTTTGGTAGTGAAATGAAATGTTTTGGGGAAATCGCACCATCTTTGTAGAGATGTCAGAGCGAAATAAATTAAATTGATTTTAAAATCGATTCGTGCAAAATTAGTCGATCTCCCAAGATTGATTCATACACTTTTTTGAACAACGCCTTTTACTTAATTTTTATGACGAAACTAAACACTGCGCTCTGGCCAACACTGAAATTTAAAACATTTTTTCTAAGGAATTTTTAAAACACATATTGTTCATAACGGTTTCAATATCTTGATTTATCCAAAAGCTGGCAGGTAGTTCACAATCCGTAAATGCTTAAAAAAAAAGCACACACGTTAATGTTTGGCCAAGCTTCTCCTTGGTTTTTTTTTTTTAATTTTTTTCCGCTAGCTCTGAAAGTGAAATGAACTCCTTACACTTTCAAAAAATTAAGTTTGGAGCTTTGTAGCCTATTGAATTTTAGTATAATTGTCAATTCTTGAAATTGTTAGTTATGTGGTGGAAGAAGATAAGCATGAGCGTCAGGAAAAAAAAATCGCCAAAGGCCAACTGCAAGTTCCTCCACGGAGATTTCCACTTACATTGCGGTGACCTGCATCTATAAATTTCTTTTCGACTCCAGGATTCAGCTAATATTAACCAAGGCAGTAACTACTTGTTTAGACCCACTGCGGTTTTCTTAGGTCACTGGGACTTGGGAGCTTACACGGCTAGAATGGAACTAAACTCAGACGTTTTCTGTCAAAGCTTTAACTCCGACAACCTACAATACATAACTATTTGGGTGGTCGAAATTTTAGACCACCCTAATTTACTTACATATATATAAAACTACACATACAAATGTACATACATTAATGCATAAGTAGGCATGCGTGTGGTACTTTGATACGCGTAAGTGCAATCACATTAAATGCGCGCGCCAAGGAAATGAGGTTTTTTCCCATTGGATTATGAAAAAATAAGGTAAAATAAATAACCTTAATGTAGTTCTCGTGTCGGCGCTAACGCGAAGTGTTGCCACAATGCCACCGCTTGTTTGGTATTTAATCCAGATCCACACACACTCGACAGTCTCTTGATGCCGCATTGCTTTGCACTTTTAATGCATTTGTGGTGGCCAGGGAAGAAATGGACATACATACAATCATAATATACACATACATACATACATACATACATATATGTATGCATTTATGCATGTATCAATTTACAACGTGTAATGGCATTAAAGCACATTAAGAGTTTTCATGCAAGTATGGATATAAATACCTATGCAAGTAAATATGTATGTAGATATATCTGTATGCAGACGCAGGTGATTGGGTCAATAGCCCAGTTACAACCTCCTTGACTCTGGTGCTGAGATGCATTCACTTGTTGTTTGCGTGCTATTTCCGGGGTACTGTTTTTGGCTACTTCAAAAAAAAAAAAATAAAAAATATTGCAGCAGAGTATAGATGAAATGCACACTGGTTGCCAATAGAATATTTTTAGCATAAATTAAACTAAAGCAGCTAAAAATTGGTTACTTTCGAAACTTAATGGAATCTAGAGTATACAAGAATGAGACAAATATTTTTAGACCCATCATAAAGGGCACTTTGGTCCTTAAGAGTGCATTCATTGAAAATGCCAAAAAAATATTAACTTGTGTTTATTTATCCAATATGTGTTTATTCGGTTACTACCAGATAAGTTCAACGCTTAATATTGTTGTAAAACACTTAAAACCTTGGCCGTTGTGGTGTAGTGGTTAGCAGTGCGCGATACCATTCCGCAAGGCCTGGGTCCAAGCCCCGTTTTCGACCAACATAAAAAAGAATCAAATAAAAATAAAAATTAGTGGCCTTATTCATAAAAAAAAATAAAATTGATTTAAAGAGCTCTATAATGAGACATTCTCATAAAAATTTTCGATTTATAAATCAGTTAAAGCCTTCTTTATTTTACATGAATTCGGCTGTAAGTTTTTCTAAGAGCGATTGCGCCTCCGCAGGCAATGGCTCAAACCACCAACTGTATTCTGTCATGAAAAACCGCTTCTCATAAAAATACAATCGCCATTCGGACTCGGTGTAAATCCTGCTTATTTTCCCATGGCCCTGCATTTAATTAGGTACATACATACATACATATGTATGTATGTACACGTGTATGTATGTATGTTCTTATGAGTGGGCGCTGTTTACAGAAATGTATTTAAAGGACGGACATTACTCTGAGTGCTGGGATTAACATTTAAATCGACTTTTCTGGTCAATGATATCCGCCTACTCTTCTGCTCTGGCATTGCATGGCGTAAGAAACATTTCTATCATATTACATATGTAGTTTTTAACCAGTGTTCCTTAAATGCCGTATATATTCATTTTCAAACATATATGTATGTACATATTCAGTGACTCAAATAAGTTTTCACGTGTTGATTTTAAATATTTACAAAGCTTTTAAAGTAAACTTTTTTATTATTTCTCTACAAAAATATTGTGCAAACCAAAACCATTTTGATCAAAGTTTTAAACATTATACAAAATTTAGGAAAATTTAAGAAATTGTTATGCAAGTTTTAAGCTTTTTAATATAAATTAAAATTTTTATGAAATATAACTTGCAACTAACTTGACTGCCACTATGGTAGCGGCTTTATATACCTGCGCTCGCACTCATGACAACTCTAGAACGTTCTGAAGTCTATCGCTCATTCTCTCAATCTTTCTTTCATTTTTATGGCATTGCCAATATAAAATAATGTTATATTAATTTATTAATTAAATAAAATATCACAACGTTGTGAGCATCAAACGAAAGCGGTTAACAACGATTTATTTCCAAAATATTTTTAAGGAGGATTGCCACCTGTTCAAAAAGTTAAAATTCCTTTAATTCCTTTTGCAAGTTAAAAGAAATATTTTAATACGGGTATCAAACGAGGGAGGTTTAAGATAGTGTTATTAGAGAAGGATTTTAGGCAAGCTGCCATCTGTTTAGGAATTTAAAATCAATATAATAAAGAGTTAAATAAAATATTTTAATGCTTTAACAAACGAGAGAAGTTTTAAGAAAACTATAGCTATTTGGAAAATAAATTTGACGAGGGTTGACATCAGTTTAGAAATTTAATTCACAACTTAAATGAAATCCTATCAATAATAAAAGTGGAAAAATTTGTGAGTGAGTGTGCGAGTATGTCTGTTGGTCTTTGTTTATATAAAATTACACACAAATAGGATTAACATATAGCATTTTTTTTGAAGAGGCATGCCACTTTCTTACAAATTTTAGTTTTTTTTTTTTTAACCATAAGTTTATAGAAATCTTTAAAAAATAAATGAGGTATTTATGGATTTTTGGAAAATGGACGTGGTATCGCCCACTTTTATCTCTCGAAAGTTATTGTCCTTATAATGTAGTTTATATGAAGGTGAAAAAAGGACCACTAATATGTACGCTGGGTATATAAATTCGACCGAAACCGAACTGAAACATGTTGCAGTTAATTTCAAAAATCTACATACTCAGCAGTGTGATTCTTCGCGGCATGTGTTGAACATACATATATACACGATTCATTCATACATACATACATACATATGTGTGCATACAATGCTTACATACATACAAACGTACGTTTATACGAAATACTGTATTTATGCTGCGTGTGCTATTATTCATCTTCATAATTGTATGCGTACGTAAGTGAGTGCATAAATATACTATGTAGGTACGTATCTTTTTGTTAACCTGTTTGCAAAATAAATTTACGGCAATTTGCCTTTTTACGATTTTCTTGTTTACATTTTGACTTATGAGCCATGCAACCACAGGTCACACCCACACTATTACTTGTGCAAGCACAGGAATATTTACTGTTTGTTCATGTTCATGTTCATACGCATATGTATGCATACATACATACATAACCATGTCTGTTTGTTTGCATACAAATTAACATTTTAACATTTGGCAGTGTTTCATCTGATAAATACAGGTTCATAGGTGAGACACTTGTACACGCATATGTATGTATTTATCTTAGAAAATTCTGATTTTCGCCTTGCTGCCATTTAAGTGTATGTATTTGTTTGTGTCATTACAAATCTAACCATAATTATTTTTACACGTAAAATATTGCAATTGTGCGGCCGAAGTTGGTTTGAAATAATGCGAATATTCGTTTCAAAAACTGATAGCATCGGCGTATTTTCGTACTATGTGCATGTATGTAAGTGTGTATGTTTAGTATTGGAGGAATAAAATCAAACTCAATATTGAAAATTATTTGGAAAATTGAGTTTGGCTGCTATTTCTTCTTAGCATAGATTTTTGGTTTAAATTTAATAGAGACTTTTTTGTTTTAATTTATATAGAGACTTTTACGTTGGTGGCATGAAGTTTTTGCCTGAGAAGACCCCTAGTAAAATTTTCCGAAGAATCATTTTATAGAATATATCAATCCTCTAAGGGACTTCCAAATTTGTTTTTTGTGTGGTTTCTTGAAGTAAGGGTCAAAACGGCCCTTTCAGGCGGGAGCAAATGGGTTGAAATGTTCTACGAAAATATTTCGCATGAAATTTTAAAATATATGCTTTAAACTTTAATTTCGCTTATTTTGTATTTCAACCATTTTATCCACTTCTTTGGAAACTACTAAGGCCGGCATATGAAAATTTTAGTAGGCCATAAAATAAAAATACGATACATACCTTAGGGTGCCCATGGACTTTTTTTTTTTTTTAAATTTCAATGAGAAATATTATTGCCTATTTTTGTCGCGACCTGTCACTTTAGGTCAGAAAGTACGGGTTTGAAGATTCATCAGTTTTTGAATTACTATTTTTCATTCGATTTTAAAGATTGAATATGTTATCAGAAGAGGATTTATATTCTTTTAAAATGATTTATAATAGTTTATAACCAGATTTGGATTGCTGGGAGTTTTCATCGGGTAAATGAGAATAAAACCGATTTTTCTTATTTTTTTAAATTCTGACAAATGACGTAATATAGTAAATGATCGTTGTCATTTTCCTAAAATTTTACGAAAAACCAAAATTTCGCAAAGAACAGTGCTGCGCAAAATATGTATGTACATACATACAAGTCAGTAAACACGCACATATATAATTTCAAGGCTGTATTTAAGAAAAGTTGCCTAACCTCGACAATTTGTATGCGATTGCAATAAATGAGAAATCAATTTATTTGAAAATAGTTTTCGTTTGAGATAACGCTACATATTTTGAAATTGTGGAACTAAGCATAAAATGCTGCAAACTTTGTAAGGGGAAAAAATATTTATCTTCATCAGTAGCTTGATTATTTTGTAAAAGAACGAGCTTTTTGGCAAATAAAAAAATTGCAATATATTTTAATTTTTTCCCTATTAAAGCTTGAATTTTTTCATTCACAATCCAAATTTAAAAAGAAGATATCATTGGAAAATGATCTGATCTAGAAAATCGGTATCTATACGGATTCATGATATACGACCTAAAATTAAGTTTACGTCTCGCGGCGTTTTTCTGTGAACTTGCTCAGTTCTACTGTGCCCTTCAAATTGGGGAGTCAGTCAGAGTTTCAGTTTTCTTGTTGTACTCCAAAGAAAGTAGTCTGTAGCTGAAGTTGCGTCAGTAGTCAAGAGTTCTGAGGTAGCGCGGATTTTTAATGTTACTTCCATTATTAAGGACTTCTTTGTCTTCAGTATGTCAAGTTAGCTGCGATTTAAAAAAGACTGGAATGCATTCCATCCAAAATTCAGTTTAACATTTGAATCAGTGAATCAAATAAAATGCTCTTTTATCTGATATTTAGAGAGAATTAAAATTGCGAATAACAAAAACTAATATAAAATGTTACTAGCCCCTTAATTAACATTCACAGCTTGCGCGGAAAGATGGGCGAATTCAAAAGCATTAGAATACTAAAGCATTGTTAATATTTAAATCACGTAAAGACTGTAACTAATATAATTTGATTGGCTGCTAGAGATGAGCAATAAAAGAGCACGAAGATATATGTACCTACGTAGTACTGTGTTCATAGTATAAATAATTCTAGTGTTCAGTTCAGCTATGTAAATCTACATACACATGTATGCCTGTTTGTATGGCTATACATCCCTCTGGGAAAATGAGCCAACTCTGCAGAAGTTTTAAAATTTACACTGTCTCCTTTTCGCTTTGAACAGAAGCGTACGTAAAGCTTTAGTTTGGAAATAAAGTGGAATCGTTCTTTATCGCTACTCGCAAAAACTCCGAAAGAACAAAAAAAAAAAAACGGTTACGGTTTCACTGAACAAGTTTAAAATGAAAAACAAGCAAAGAAGTGGGAATTCTAGTTTTGGGTAAGAGTTGAAACGGTCAAAATGTTTTGTATTTACATTAACCGAATTTAAATAAGATATGTGAATTCTTTTTTCCATTTGATGTGTACTATGCCTTTTTTAAAACACTTTAACGCTTAATGAAATAAAAAACTAAAATATAGAAAATATGTACTGTTAATGTTGCTCGCTCTACAGCAGGCATGCCCAGGCAGGCAGCGAAGGGCACTTGCGTATAGAGTTCTGCCGGCGTTGGGCATGCCTGCTCTACAGTTCTTAGTTATAATATAAATATTAGTAGTAAGACCCAGAACTTCTTCTTCTTACTAAATATTCCTTGGCATTACTGCGTTTGCGTAATTTCATCTACCAGGCGTTTACCTATGACCGTTTAGCTGTGGAGAAATCAATAATTCCAATTGATAGAATTTTTACGTTGATTTCTGTTATACCAAATGGCTTTGTATATTTTTTATTATCAATAAATTCTTAAAACTCTAGCTTTCTAAATAATATAAATTTCTTTAGCATTAATTATGCAGATTTTTTCAAAAAAGGCTATACCCTAAAAAAATTAGGTTTTTTACTTTTTAGTGTTTTTGGCTTAAAAATATAAAAAAGCATATAAATTATGTACATCGGCTGAAAGAAAACTTAGTTATCTTTATTGTGACGTCATTAGTTTTTAATCGGTTATGCAGTTCATAAGATATTTAACAATGCCATTCAAAAAAAAGAAATCAAAAAATTAATTTTAACGTTTTATATCTTCTTAATTTTTTATTTGCGTCAAATAAATTTGGCATTGTTGAAATCAGCGTAAGAGCTCTATCTCAAATTTTTCGTTTTTGCATAGCTAAACGGACGGTATTCTGGACTTGTTCCAGGAAACGACACATTGGTTAAATAAACTATGAATATTTATGCGTATTGTTCAATATTTCCATTAAAGCACTATTTATATTTTACATTTTACTTCTAATATGCGTACTAAGTATTTCTACCACTGTTTTCGCATAACGCGACCACATTCTTTCCCTTTCAAGGCTTGTCCAAAAAAGTGGAATGTTTTCGTCGAATTTCCTAAAGGGATATTTTTAAGTTTGAGCTAAATATAATCGTCTACCCATGATACAGATGTGTGTATGTGTGCGTGTGCAAAAATTAAATAGCATAGTTGCCTGTGCAGACGTTGTAACTAATTGCTAGACAAACATGTCAAGGTAAAGCGCCAACCAGCGCAGTCAAGCGAAATTGAATTGTGAATAATGCTCTGGCATAACTAACAAGAAGTTCATACATACATACATACATACGCACACATATATATATATATCCAGTTGTAAAGGTACACTATAATATACATACTAGTATGTACATATGTATACACCATCTTTGTCTAAATAGGCCAAGCGCCAACATTTGCGTTGTCGGTGACGTTGAGCAACACTATTTTTATACGCCAGCGCTTATACGGCCACGGATATACTCGCTAGACTACCGCCTAAACGCCTTCACATTGGCAAGCGCATATTTTTCGGTAGCAACTCCTTGGATACGTATGCATATGTATGTATGTATGTATGCACATATTTGTATGTATATATATACTTAAAATTGTACACGTTTCATTATTTAAATAGATTTTATTCTCTTCTTCTCATTGTCACATATATATATAAATATATAGATATATACTCTTGGATATGAACTTGTATGTTTGTAAGTGCTGTACCAGCGCACTCACCTACTTAAATAAAGCAGTTAGTTCTAACTGACTCTATGTTGCGAGTACATTTTTAATTAAATAAAAAAGTTCAGGGGGAAGGTATGCATGTATGTGCTCCGTAAGTGAATAATTAGATGAGCTGTGCACGAAACTCATTGTTGGCATACCGTTGTTATTTAATTAAGATGCAGACGTTTACATTTTTCGAAAGAGCACACACAAATTCGTTATAATTGTTCGTTTGAACGAATAAGGTATACATAATGCCAGCAGGAAAACACGTACGTACATATGTATGTTTTCAAATGCTGTTAGGAGTTTATAATTTTTTGGTTGGTGGATTTGATAAGTTATTGAAAATAGTAGGTAACACAAAATTTCATCTGCAACGAAATTTTTAAAAGTTTTTTTTTTANTTTGGTGGATTTGATAAGTTATTTTGAAAATAGTAGGTAACACAAAATTTCATCTGCAACGAAATTTTTAGAAGCTTTTTTTAATTTTCACGTGTAATCAAATTTTCCGTAAATTTTTAACCAGCTTGCCGATGAGCTAGAGACTTCAAGCCACAAACGCACAAAAAAGAAAAAACCGTATTTATGGTCCCATTTGGTTAATGTTGGGAATGCACTAAATATATTACTTACATGAAATGGAATAACTTCTCGAAAAATTTACGGGTATATTTTTTTTAATACCTTATGTTCATCTAATTGTTTTCTCAATCTTCAAGAACTTGGTGGGACTGAGAACGGACTACTACTTCACGATTTTGAATGGCGAAACAGGTGGCGTTTGATGAACACGAATCCGGGCAAATATCTAGTGTCTCCAGCGTTTGTTTTAGAAGCGAACCGAAAAACATTGACCTGAGTTCCTTGAGTAAAATATGGGGATATTTCCAGTATTCGGAATAAATGGTACCTGGGAAGCCTCCAGCTATGGCAATATACATACTCCTCATTCAATCATGATGCCCTTATACGCTTTCGTAGAAGGTTCTTTACGAAATTTTGTTGCTGTTGTTAGAAAGTTAATTTCGGAACTATAAAGTTTCCACAAACAAATTTTCCTTCTACGGGCTCTGCAAAGAACTGAACGAAAGAAAAATCACTTGTTACATCTTGTGTGGATCCTGGACCTTTAATGCCTACAGAAGGAAACCAGCAGCTACCCTGGAAATAATAACAAAAGCCCTACTTGTCCAGGGACAACGTACTACCCCTACCAGGGTAGAGTTAAGAGCAAACGACTGGCCGCCTAAGAGATTTTTTTGCCAAGGCAAAGGCTTATATGAAGCTATAACTGAAGGATATTGACGAGGCTAATGACATTGCCCAAGACAAGTTGAAGTCATACTTATACCAAGTATACTGGCGTGTCATTGCCGGCTATGAAGACCTTAGTCGTTAACTGAGATGGCTTCACTCGGAGCTGCGATACGACGACAGAAACTATATATCAACTTCTCCTATATACGACATAGCCACTAGAAAAGTCAAACACCATTGGGGGAGATGTGGCCTTGGGTTACGTAAATTCACTCACTTCCGAAGCCGAAGGTTTAAATACGCCACTATATTCGAGTAACTAATTAATTGATCTTAAGGCACACAGACAGAAGCATATCGACCAAATTACCCCCCGAACTTTGGCGAATTGCAAAATGTTTTGTAAGATCGCATAGCAAAATCAAAATTTGGCTGATCACCTCTACATGGATTTAAAGCACACACTTGTGCGACTTTGTCGGTGGAGATCTGCTCCGCTCTACGGATCGTACAGAAGTTTTATCATAAAATATCGAGCCCTAACCGCCAAAATAACGTAAGCGACATTTTTTTCNGTAACAAAATCAAAATTTGGTTGAATTAAGATCACCTCTACATGGATTTAAAGCACACACTTGTGCGATTTTGTCGGTGGAGATCTGCTCCGCTCTACGGATCGTGCAGAAGTTTTATCATAAAATATTATTAGATATTTTCCATTCCTACAACAATATACACTTTTCCATTGGTTGACGTGTCCATAGAGCTTACATTTTACCTTCAANGATATTTTCCATTCCTACAACAATACACACTTTTCCATTGGTTGACGTGTCCATAGAGCTTACATTTTACCTTCAATTAAGTTACAAGAATTTTCCTAGTGGAAATCTGCGTTCAAATATTTCGCATTGCCTTTTGTATTACCTGTATGTTGGGACCACATAACTACACATACAATTAAATACCATTCTATGTAAATACATACATGTGTATGTAAGTATTTTTCAGCAAAAGTGTAGCCAACATTTTTGTGCTGGCGGTTTGTGGGCACATCTACAAACCAGATTTCTTTAGCAAATTAAAGTGTCACCGCCTAATAAGTAGTAGCCGCGCACAAACACACTTTTGTGAGCAAACATGCAAGGCCACCGTTGTCTGCTACTATATATACATATGTCTGTTCATATGCCTGTAGGTGCGTAGCATATGTGCTTTGTTGCCGTGAAATTTCTTCATTGTTCCTTGTTAATTTATATGCCATTTATTGTTGTCCTCCTACCTGTTTTTCACTTACTTCTTACGCTTCATTGCTCTCAAAAGTATGCTACATACGCTCTGTTGCTTTGTCTTTTCTTGCTTTTCAGCATTAAATAATTTGCAACAATTCTACTAATTTTTCCAAAAGGGTAAAAAAAGAATATACACACATATGAATCCTGCGCATTACAGTTTATCACTGCTACTTTCCTTCATTAATTTGTACTTCCCCTTTGATGATATTAGCTTGGATACATATTTGTACATATGAATGTAAGTATAATATGTACATATGTATGTGCATACCTTTAAGATTTTATCTATTCAATGTAACAATTCGTGCGCTTAATTAACATTGTTTGGGCTCCTTCTTTTATGTGCTTTTGTTTTTGTTTTTTTTGTTTCTGTCGTCGGTGCTGATTTTTATTGTTTTGTAAATATGCAAGGTACGTTTGTACATAGATGCATACTATGTATGTATGGGTGTTATGCTGGTAAGTACTTTTATTGTTGCTCGTATTGCTTTCTTCATTATTAGCATGAGGATTGTAATGAGTACTGGTTAATGTTAAAATGTGGTGATTGGACATACTTACATATGTACTTGTATAGTATACTATATGTGACACATTGTACTCGTACATACAATGTAGGTACAGTTAATAAGCTGGTAATCCTCCGTGGTCAGACAGACGAGCAGAGGCAAAGAAAGTAATGTGGTTCCAATCGCTTTTTCTGTAGTTAAACGTTGATAAACTATTTTCAAAACGCATTATTTCTGGTCTGAATAGACGATGCTGCCTACACCGCTCAATAAAGATATTGTCAACTGTTTTTCAACTCACAAAAAGTCTTTCGTAAATCAATTGTCAATTTTGCAACTATCTTGAAAACTCTTTACTGTCTTTCGAAAGACTAATTGAAAGATCTGCTAACGAGAAGGTCTTAGCGTTATGCTGTTCGCCTTTTAGCAATGTTTTTAAAAAATTGAATGAAATTAAAAAAAAATTATATCTATTTTTAATTTTAAAGCAATATAAACTACAAATTAAAAGATAAATCAATAAAAAAAAGAAAACAATTAAATAAAAAAAAAAATAAAAATCAAAATAGTTTATAAAAATCAAATGCTATAAAAAAGTGTTTTTGTTTACAAAACAAAAAATTAAAAAATTTAACGAAAATTAAATTTAAAAAGTAAATAATATAAACAGAAAATTATGCTGCCTGCAGTCTCGAACATCGGACCTCTCAAATGGCTCGCCAGCACTTGGCTCACTCGGCCATTGCAGCTGTTAGAGCAGGGCGAGCAAAACCAAATACAAGTACTTTCTGTCAAAGGAGCTTTACATCATGAAAGTTAATAACGGAGCTTTTTTTTTGTAAAAATTTTTTTGCCAGAATAAGCAAAACCTTTCAAGATATCTCGCTTGCTGTCTTTCATATGTCTTACAAAAGACTCTAATGGGGCAATTCTGGCAACTGTCTTTCAACTCACCACAGTCTTTCCAAAGATAAAAGTCGTAACATATTCCCAATAGAATAGAAGATTAAAACTATCCATGCACAGACCATTAGTCCTAATTAGATTTAAGATACAGCATGGTTGGTTTCTAGTCGGAAGAAGACTAAACAATTTTGATTTGAAATCTTTGCATTTGTGAAGGGTGCAGTAGAAGTACATACAGAAATGCTAAAAAAATGCTAAAAATTTATTATACAAAATGACAATTTTTTAATGTGTTATGTACAAATGGGTTGTTATATTGTTTGTAATAAAATAACTTCCTTGACTTTTAAAACCTTTGGCGTTATTATAAAAATTATTTTGCCAAAAATCACTCGCACCCCGGTTCTTTCTGAAAGTTTATAACGGAACGTTAAGGACGGAAAATTCTACGTTCGATAACATATCATACGTGGGCTTCATTTGACCGTCAGGGTAATATGAAACATCAATTGTGTTTTTTTTCACCAAATTTAATAATCGTTGTTGGGTAAATTTGGTGAAAAAAAAATGATTGAATAGGAAGATCGACGCTTCATATGAGCCTGATGGCCAATTTTTTGGTTTTCCATTTTTTTTTTTTAAACGAGAAATGTAACCACCCTTACATGTTGTCCTCGAATTGACCTTGAAATCGCCCCTCACCTTATTTTGCCAAACGGCATTGGAAAGCTTGTTTTTTTTTAAATGAATTTTACATATTTTTAAAAAAGTTCTAAGTTAAATGAAAAATTGGCAGAGGAGGAAGGGGCTAACTTTCGGAAAGAATACCCCAAATTTAAAAATCCAACTTTTTTTTAAATATTTAAAATTTTCACAAAGATTTGAATAAAAAGTTTTTTGTTTTGTAATAATTAACTTTTATTTTAACATTGAAACTATGGTTTCGATTATAGCGAAAATTTGCTGTCGCGAATAACGAACTTGCACTGTACGAGAAAACGATTGCCTTTTCTTCATATTATACTTGGCTTTTTTTTTTTTGCTATTTTTCAGGCGTGTCCCGCAATGGTCCCCACCTCCTTCTACCTTTTTTCGTTGACGTGCAAAATGTCCTAGTTTTACTCAAAATTCAGTTTATTGATGCAAAAAACGGGTCCATGGTTGCCCAAAAAAAAACAAGAAGATAAAAAATGCAAAACTTTATCGCCATCGATTCAAAAAAATAAAGTAGCTTAATAAAAGGTTTATAAATTGAAAAATGTATGAAAACGTCAATTTTTATAAAGCTCTTTAAACCCACTTAATTTTTTATAAATAAGGCCATAAGTCTATAGGTCAAAGCGGAAATAAGAAAACGTGTAAACTTTCAACTACAACGCCATCCACATACTATCACATGGAACATCTAAGTTTAAGTTTGAAAGCAAAATAAGTTGCTGTTTTCACACACCATGTATACATACATACATATGTACATATGTACATACATACACTAAAGCAACTGACTAACAAGCTTTGCAATGACATTAATTTTAACATTAGAATTTCGTGAGCTAAAATCACACCGCCGTTAAATTTAGAAACAATACAATACGTAGTCGGCGCTGATTTTAGCAGTTATAAGTTGCACTTGTGTAGTCACGCGTGTCTGCATGTTAAGATGTGTGAAATGCGTGGCAACAGTTGTGTACTTGTTTTCCAGTTTTCTGCTAAGCGTACTGAATTGGTTACATGTCTTTTGGTACACAAGTCATCTGATATTAGAGTGCGAGAAATTTTTGCCTATGTATGCTAATATGTATAGTATTTAGTACATATATGGGCAAATCTAAAAAAATGGGTACACTTTCAAAACAAAAACTTTAATTTTTTAATTTGTGGGCACAGCTATGTTTTATATATGATTCGTAATGTCTTAGTAAATCGATAAATATAAGTGTAATTCATTTTCATTAGACGATATTTAAAAATTTAGGTAGCTGAAATAAAAAAAAAGAATAAGCTGGGTTGAAATTACACTGTGCAAGTTGTAAATTTTTGTTCGGGTTTCGATATAACGGTACTTGAAATGTTGATTAAATTTTAACTATTTTATATGTAAATAGTTCCCTCAGTTTTGAAGTTATTTTACCAAAAATTTTGCACAAAACTGCTTTTTAATATTACCTTAATTATTCCTTAAAAATTATTGAAATGGGTTCACATTAGCATATAGCTCCAATACAACTGATTACTCAGGTATGTGTTTTTGCGCTGTAACTCTAGCTCCATATCTGAATAATAAATTGTATTCGTGCTACTATATGTTAAAGTGAACCAATAATTTTAAGTTATATATAATTTTGACTTCTTAATTGGAGGAGTTATAACGCAAAAATATCGTATCTGAACAATCAGTTCTATGGGAGCTAGATGTTACAGTGAACCAATTTCATCGATTTCAAAAGATAGTGAAGGTAATATTAAAATACAATCGTGTAAAAAATATTAGTAAAATATCTTCAAAGCATTTTACAAGTATATGTAACATTATATGGCCTAGTAGTTACAAAATGATTTAGATCGTTTCGACGCATTTTCCAAATGTGCCTTCAATTAAGATGTTTTTGAAATAAAAATTACGCTCAATATCACAGAATATTTTATCCCTACATGTTGATTTATTCAGAAAGGTATCAAATTATTCATAATTATTTGCAAACAACAATACATACTTAAAAAGTTTTTAAAAAGGAATGCTTCAAAAACTATACGCGATAAACCGAAAATTTTGAAAATTGTGAAAACTAGAATACTTTAGTTACCTACTACATGTGAAGTGTACACATAAGTTTTAATCGCATATAAAATTTGAAGCCAGTATATGATATGCTTCAAAAGTTATGACTTAATTAATTTTTTCCCTCTTAAATATTACATAAAAAATTCAATTGTTTTTAATATATTTTTAATTGAAACATATATAACTCAAAAGTTATGCAAGAAATTGATTCAAAAAATTTTTTTTGTGGCTTCGAGTATACGTCTATGAATTATATTCAAAAGCAATCAGCTCGATATAATTTGCAACAACGAAAATAAAGCTAAATAACACAAAGGTTACCTGTTTTTTTAGATTTGCCCATTTGCTAATTTGTATGCGTATGGGTGTCTGCTTGTTGCTGCATATAGGCTTGGGTGTCATTGGCATTGACAAATACATACTACGCAAGTTTTGAGTCATATTTTCTTACCAAAGTTTACTCTTACAAATTCTATGACAATCTTTCTAAAATGGTAATTAAACTGGATTGAGAAAAGCAGGAAACCTCTTGAAAACAAAAACAAAGTCAACCAATAAGATTGGCTATTTTGTATTTGATCAAATAGGGAATAGAAGAAATTATTCCTTTAGATCAATGATACTTATTGAAGCATTGAAAGGAAGCAACGCAGGATGGTAGCGCACTATGGGTAACTTGATCTGTTTTTGTGGATTTTTTTTTTTTTTTAATTCAATTCTGCTCTTTGCATTTTATAGAGAAAAACTTCAAGCCAAGGGCCTAGCTATTAATCAAAGTCGTTTTTTATTTATTTATATTTAGTTAATTAAGAATTATAACTTCTTTATCAAATACTATGTGGAAAATCATGTGCCAATTAATAAAAAAAAAAAAAACAAAAAACTTTTGTGGACATAATTAATTTTTCCCAACAAAAACCACACAACGAGACAAAAATCTTAAAAACTGAGAAGATTCTTTAGCCAAGCTTTAATTTTTTATCAGATTTTAAAGAAGTATGATTAACACTTACATATGTACATATGTATATTCAACTAAAAAGCAAATGCTTTTACTCCACCGTGAACTGGAATTCTATTTTAGTTACAGCTGATGTTGCTACTCTATCTGTTGTTGTTGTTATTAGAAGAGTTGCCAGCTTGATTTTATGTTGACAGCTGCATCAGCAGCCAACACTCTGGTACATTAGTTTGCTCATATATATGAGGATGGTACATACATATGTACATACATACATACATGTAAGAATTACAAATTTCAAGTACGCACCGTTATCATGTTGATTTCTTGTCTCACTTGCAATCGCGCCTTTTTTTTTTATTTTGCTGCCGTTGTCGACGATGTCTGGCATGCCTAAATGTATGCCACTAGTTTGCATTCACAATGCATGTTCGTAAGTACAGCCACGGGCACATACCATACACTTGTGTGTGTGCGCTAACACTCTTCGAATTCATACCTACATAAATAGTAGGTGTTGAAGCAGCCACTGCGAAACAGCTGTTGCCTTTTGTTGACTAATCAACCGCCCGCCCGATCGCCCGCCCGCCCGCTCGCTCGCTTTCAGTCACTCTCTTGAGGCAGATTGCTTTCAACTCCGCGCCTCTATTCTCTTGCAGCGTAACGCCTGCCGCCGTTTATTGCATTCTTAACTCGTCTCGTTGCTGACAATAGTTTGTTTACGTAGTTGCTTGCTTGTTTGTTTATTTGTTTATTTGTTTATTTGTTTACGCGTTTGTTTTCTAAAACTTTAACAACTAACAAGTTTGATTGTTGTTTACACAGCGACAATATTTACGCGATTTTACGCAGCAGTAGCATCGAAAGGCAGTCTGAGTTAAAGCGGAAAAGGCTGCCTGCGCACCCGTTCGCGCTTAAGAAAAGTTGCTTGCTTGAGGCAGTGGCATTTCTCTAATTTCGCCTGCGCACACACAATTTGCCTTTTGCCTTTCACATTGCAAATTTCGCAATGTTTAACATTTTGTGGAAATTTAAATTTCTTATTTGATATTCGGTTACTTTTAGCAGCGAAACTTTTGCTAAACACAATTAGTGTGTGTCGGCGTATGCACACCCTACTTGCAAGCGCTGCTGCAAATAAATATGTAGTGGAAAACTCACATATGCTAATTTTTTGATTTTAACTTTTTGAAGACACCTTTTGTACATCCGCTGAAACTGTGCTGCTGATTGTAAGCTTCATTCGCAGGTGCACCTTGGCGTATGGATGCTGCAGAAGCCTCACAACTGTAGCATGTTTATACTACGTACACGCAAATGGGCGAATCTGAGAAATAGTCAACCGAAATCGCAAAAAATGCATGCAATTCGAATTTCCTCATTTTTGTGTCGAAAAAAGACATATTCTTATTTCATATTTCTTTTCACATTTATTTGAGAAATCTGATTTGCTCCTCTTACTTCTTGAAACAAAGCTCTAAATAGCATTGGTTTTAGGCACTTTTTTAATAAATACAATACAATGATATCGCTTTAAATAAATAAATTTTTTCAACGGAAAAAAGAGTAACGTCCGCAACGTAACGTCCCGAACGCACNTTTATATCACATTTTGTAAACTTCATTATTTTCTCTTCAAAGTGTTGTTGTAGATTGTGCTCTCCATGCATGACAATTTGCGCAAATCGGTTGATTTGGATGGTCATATCAAAATCGCTTTCTTTCTCAGTAACATCTGAATATAAATTTCAAAGGCAAATACACCGACATTAACTCAAATTTAAATTTCCATTATTTCCTTCTCATAAGTACTGCTATAAATCTTCCCTTATACCACCAAAAACTTTTAACTTGTAATATTTTTGGCGGCAAAAAAAATAAAAGAAACGTCTGTACCTAACGTCCGCAACGTAAGGATTTGCCCATATGTACATTTACATATCGCACACTTACGTAAATCGAAATTGCGATCAACTAAAAAAAAAATGTTGGAAAATTTTTTTCCCTACAAATAAATTCATAGGACTTACCTCCAGTTAATGCAACAATTTTTTTCTTTGTGGTTATACACACTAACTTGCGTTGACATATAGATAGGTCCGATCCTAAAGTATTTTTATAATGCAATTTCGTAAAAATTATTATTTTTTGCCTTTTTATATTTTTCGTCATATCTTTGGAATTTTTGGCCGCATCTTCAAATATGATACATCGATGTCCTTGTCTCGAGAAGATATATATTTTTTTTTGTTCCAAATTTCATTGAATTCAAGTTCCCGGTTCTAAAAATCGCCCAGCAGACATCAATCTTTATTACCCTAACGTGCAACTCTAATGAATAATAAAATAATGCTCTATAAAAATAAGTAAAGCTTTGCTATGATTATAAGTATTTAAATAAAACTTTTATAACCAACCAAATGTCACCTCAAACTGTAAAAAGGTGAAAAGATACGTTGGTTTTTAGCAAACAATTTTTTTTATAAATTTTTTTAGTTTTCGCATTCTTTTTCGCATCCATCTTCGTATCCATATCTGTCTTGGTACTCGTATTATTTTTCGTCCTAAAATTTGTAGACCAGTTCCTCTTCGTAGGAATTTTGAGATTGAAATTATAAAGACATCTTAACTGATATCAGGTCCACCTCAAAAGTTATAAGGTAACAAATGAACAGACATTCACATTTATATCTAAAGCTCGAAATGTTTTTAAAGGTCCTCATAATATCGCACACCTAGATCTAAGCTGAGCTAACTCATATCAGATCGTTAAATATAACTGCATACAAATTCAACGGAATTAATACAAAAAACAATAGCTTTTTAGTTAGTGTATGTATATCGACACCTGAGTAGAAAATCGATTTTTTTATTAACTTTGTTCGAAAACGCTCTATCTCAGAAAACT
>NW_016166230.1:10975-24919 GCF_001687245.7 Rhagoletis zephyria | reverse complement strand
AGTTCACAGAGAAAATGCGCCTTCTCAGTTATATACGTTCTCTGCTTGCGGTAAGCAATCTTGGAAATTTACGTATTTAGGCCACCTAGCTTCATCCTTTAGTAAATATGTCTTAAAACTAAAAGCGACGTATCCATTTACGTTCCGCATTTGTCGAACCTAGATTCTAGAAAAAAATGTAAAGGAGAAAAAGTCACAATAAATCGTGGTTTGAAATTCTTAAGCACTTGCTTATTTTCATTTCAATTCATGTTATCAATTCAGGTTTCAAGAAAATAAAAAAGTGAATAATAATAATAGAAAAAAATGTATGTTATTGTTCGGGGAAAAATCATTTAGCAAGCACCAGAGAGCACCCACCCAAAGATTGTATTTTGTACCAAGAGTGGGCTGCTGTGGTGTTGTGGTAAGCAGTACGCGCTTTCACTCATCAGCACCGGGGTTCAAACCCTGGTCAAAGCAACATCGCAAAAAGTATATAAAAAAAAAGTTTTTTCTGAACAGCGGACGTCCCTCGGCAGGCAATGACAAACCTCCGAGTGTATTTCTGCCATGAAAAACGGCTTGTCATAAAAATACAATCGCCGTTCGGAGTCGGCGTAAAACTGTAGGTCCCTCCGCTTTGTGTGACAACATCAAGGCGTACACCACAAATCGGATGAGCAGCTCCGCCAAACAGTAACATATGCGTAAGCGCCAATCTATTATTATTATTATTAGTGGGCGCACAGGAAAATCTTGGGGAAAACGTCGGCCCCAAGAAATACTCGGACTGGCGAAGAAATGCTGAACTTCGGGTCAGCCAGTCTTAAATTGGTATATGCTGAACCAATCGATGCGTAGATATTCGCGACCGGGGCCATCTTTTTGTAATTTATCACTATAATAGAGTCAGTGGTTACCATCGGTGTTTGCCCGTATTTTCCACGCATTTTAATAAAGCACCCGCGTTGCTTATTGATGGACGTCACGTTCAAGCGTAGCTCTTGGGCAAGATCTTCGGCTGATATCGAGGTTGTTGCACATGGGGCTGAGTGCCCGTATATGATGCATCGGCCTCCTGCTTCTATTTTCACGACTGCAGTGGGTGCTACTGGTGTCAGGCTTTGTAGCGAAAAAACAGATGATCTCCCCTTTGTTACAATTCCGGATCGAAATCCGCTTTGAGCTTGGCGGTGCAATGCAGAAGATTCCACTGGCCCGCTTTCGATTTGTCGACGACGAGGGCGGTAACGCTGATGTCGGGATTTGAAGCCTCTTACAAGTCCATATTAAAGAACCGATTTATTTGCTAGTTCAGTCCTGAATGTTTTATGCTCCAAGCGTCTGATAAGTTTATATTTAGTAGTTACAAGCAGCTACGGTCACGTATATACTTAATTGAGAATTCTCTTATACTTACAACGTATAGGGTAACCATTTATAAGCTACTTAAATTCTAAACACTAAGGGCCGTTTTCTGAAGTAACCTGTAACTTTAAAGCCCACTTTATATTTAAAGGTAGGATTAAAAATAAAGCTATGTCTAAAGTTAAGCATTTCTATTATTGGTTTTTGACGTATGTGTGTTTCTTGGCTGTAAACCACTTTGAAACCGATAATAAAATGCTTTACTTTAGACACAATCATAAATTTTAATTTAACCCTTAAATATAAAGTGAGCTTTAAAATTACAGGTTACTTGAGAAAACGGCCCTAAAGGTATCACTACACCTTCCTTCCTGAAAAAAAGGAAAAGATAACAGGTTGATCAGGCCCATTGTTATTTGACTTCTTTTCGAGAATTTTCTAAACTGTCGCGAATAAACAAATATCCTCTTATATATCAAGTTATGATTATACATCTTTTCTCTTTTTGTGCTGGGTACCCATAGCACTTTCATATCTAGTAACTAAATGAATTTATTAAACAAAAATATGAAAAATAAATATATATGTATGTAAGTAATCCATGTTTTTTTTTGATGTGTGCATTCATTTGCATATACATACATACGTATGTATTACTCAACTTTCCTTAGCCTATTTTTATGTATAGTTTTTTCTCTCTGTGTTTGTTCATTCAAAATAGTTACATTTCCCAGCAAAAAACACGATTACCACAGAAACGAAAGTGGAAACGAGCTAGGCGATGGGAATCGCTTACCGTTTCGCTTCAAGAAGGCCTTATTTTAACATGGGCATGTCATTGGAGGTAAGCCCTTACCCGCAGCATTACCTTCAAACGAAGGGAGAACGCATGGATAAACAGAATCCAGAGAAGCGAACAAAGAATGCCTTACAGAGAAACTAATGTAGAATGCCTAGATAAGTACATACTTATTTATATTAAATTNAAAAAGCGATTACCGATTTTTTTCTGGGTTGTACCATCTACCCTTTTGACTACATATGGACTATCGTAAAGGCTTCGATGCTTCTCGTAAGGTTCTTTTTGAACTAAAACATAATCGTTTTTGCTTATAGCTAATGGACGCACAGTATTGTTTATTGAGTAATTCTGTAGCCATCAAATGTGCTTTCTGCAAACGATATTTGAATTCTTTGACTTAATTGTCGGCATTGTAAAGTGGATCTATGGAATTTTTGCTTATTTCGGGTGGCAGTGCAGCTTTTTTGCCAAACACGAGTTCATAAGGCGTGAATTTGTTATCGAAAGCTGTGTGCGATGTTGTATTGTGAAAGAAGGTGAAATACTTTAAGCCAATCTAAAATGTTCTCGCAAGCGTACGTTCGCAGGTACTCATTAAAAACCCTATGATTACGTTCGACCTTGCCTAATGTTTCATGGTGGTAAGGCGTTGAAAAGTCATGTTTTATTTGTCATAATTTACATAGTTCCAGAATTTTTTCATTTTTGGATGCTGTGCCCAAAGCGGATTTAATAGAACGCATCGTGCCATAAACCAACACAAAACTTTTGAAAATAGCTCTAGCCACTCTTTTTGCGCTTTTGTCTGGCAAAGCTAAGTACTTTTACTAAGTACTTTTTATTTGTATTTATTTCCCAAAGTAGATTCCGGCAAAGGGCCAACTGTATCTACTACTACAATGTCGAACGGTTTTACAGGTGTGGGTGTTAGAGAAAGCTTTCCCTTAGTTCCTGGCTTTGATTTATTTATCAAACACTTTTTACACGATTTCACAAACTTTGCAATGTTTTTGGTCTTAATTTTGCATACAGCTTCTTACTTCCACAATGCTCACCAGTTATGGGTTCATTATGGTAGATAGTCATAAATTTTTGCTTCTGCTCATTATCAAAAATTCGTTCGATTGTTTCTGTTAACTTAGTTGTTATTGTTTTCAATATTGTATTGCCACGTTCCTTTAAATAAGCTAGTGTTGTGATTTGAAAAAAAGGGTCGTCCTTTGACCATTCTAAAATTTTACATTGTAATTGCCGGCTTCAACTTCTAGCCTCGAAAGCATTTTGTCTAACCAAAATTTTAGCTATTTCCAAATTTAAGACGAATAATAATTTGAATTTTTTGTATACACGCATTATTAACTTTGAAATCTGATTAGATCGTTATACATAATTTTCGTTTTAATTTTTGGTATTTTAGTATCAAATTCGGAGGAAAAGTTGTCAAAAACCGACACGTCTTCAACAATGCTATTATAAAGATGTCTATCATCTGGCGCTGGCTGGAGCTTACTCTTGGACCTTGCACGAATAGTAACTGCTGGTTTGGGTCCCGCCACGTTAAAACCCCGCCTAATGAAAATATCTAAAGAGCCTCGGATGAGACCCCCTTTTTCTGATGACGACCACGGCAAACGTATAAAGGACTATGATTTAAGGGTAAGCACCTGGAATATCCGGACCTTTAATGGGGAAGGTGCCTCTTCCCGGCTGGTTGATGTCCTCGGGAAGACAAAGGCTGACCTCACCGCCATTCAAGAAATGCGATGGACGGGGCAAGGAAAAGTAAGCGTAAATCCTTGCGACGTCTACTACAGTTGCCACGTAAAGGAGCGCAAATATGGTGTTGGATTCGTGGTAGGAGAGAGACTCCGTCACCGAGTACTGGCGTTCACCCCGGTAGACGATAGTCTAGCCACAATCCGCATCAAAGCTAGATTCTTCAACATCTCGCTCATCTGCGCCCATGCCCCGATGGAAGAGAAGGACGAGGCATCCAAGGATCTCTTCTATGAGCGCTTGGAACGTACATATGAGCACTGCCCCCGACACGATGTCAAAATCGTGCTTGGCGATTTTAATGCCAAGGTGGGCAAGGAAGGGATTTTGGCGCCACTGTCGGTAAATTAAGCTTCCAAGAGGAAACGTCCGATAACGGACTGCAGCTGGTCGACTTCGCCGGGGCCCGAAACATGGTAATATGTAGTACTAGGTTCCAGCGTAAGAACATCCACCAAGCTACATGGCTGTCTCCAGATCGAAAAACGAGAAACCAAATCGATCATGTTGTGATAGACGGAAGGCATGCTTCAAGCGTTTTGGACGTACGTACACTCCGAGGGCCAAACATCGACTCGGACCACTATCTTGTTGTAGACAAGATACGCACCCACCTCTGTGCAGCAAAAAATGTGCGCCCAACAATGCAAGGAAAGCTTAACGTCGAAAAGCTGCAATCACAACAGACGGCCAATTTATTCGCCACTCGACTCACACACCTGCTCTCTGAGAGCACTCTTCAACAATCCGACGTACGCGAGCAGTGGAACCACATTTCCCGATCATTAAGTACCGCCGCCGAAGAAGTAGTTGGATTTCAGCGAGCCCGAAAGAACAACTGGTACGATGAGGAATGTCAAGAAGCCGCAGAGAAAAAAGATGCTACCTACAGGGCCACGCTGCGATCGGGCTCAACGCGAGCCATGTGGGACCGTTATAGGGAACTGAAGAAGGAAGCGAGACGTATTTGCCGCAATAAGAAGAGAGAGGCCGAAATACGTGAGTGCGAAGAGCTTGAGATGCTGGCCGACAGGAAGAACGCCCGAAAATTCTACCAGAGGGTTAGGCGACTTACGGAAGGTTTCAAGACCGGGGCGAACTCCTGTAAGACCAACAATGGTGACGTGGTGACCGATGTCCAGAATATACTTAAATTGTGGAGGGAGCACTTTTAAAACCTACTGAATGGCAGCAGCGCTGAAAGTAGTGAAGAAGACGAACCCGAGTCCCCAGTCGATGATGATGGAGTAGCTGTCCCACCGCCTGACTATGACGAGGTACGAATAGCGATTACGCGGCTGAAAAACAACAAAGCTGCTGGAGCTGACGGCCTGCCAGCCGAGCTATTCAAGTACGGCGGCGAGGAGCTGATGAGGTGCATGCATCAGCTCGTATGCAGAATATGGTCAGATGAACGCATGCCCGACGACTGGAATTTAAGTGTGCTCTGCCCAATCCACAAGAAAGGGGACCCCGCCATACGCGCAAACTACCGTGGAATCAGCCTTCTAAGCATAGGTCATAAGGTCTTGTCGAGTGTATTTTGCGAAAGATTGGACCTTATCAGTGTGGCTTTAAGGGTGGAAAATCCACCATAGATCAGGTATTCACAATATGCCAAATCTAGGAAAAGACCCGCGAGAATAGGATCGACACACACCATCTCTTTGTCGATTTCAAAGCCGCTTTCGACAGCACGAAGAGAAGTTGCCTTTATGCCGCGATGTCTGAATTTGGTATCCCCGCGAAACTAATACGGCTGTGTAAAATGACGTTGAGCAATACCACCAGCTCCGTCAGAATAGGGAAGGACCTCNGATAGGGAAGGACCTCTCCGTTTGATACCAAACAAGGTTTCAGCCAAGGGGACTCCCTTTCGTGTGATTTCTTTAATCTGATGTTGGAGACGATAATAAGAGCCGCAGAACTGAACCGCTCAGGCACAATACTTTACAAGAGCGAACAATTGCAGGCGTATGCCGACGACATCGATATTATCGGTAAAAACGCGTCTGTTCTGCCTTCTCGGGATTGGATAGAGAAGCAAAGAGAATGGGTAATGGGTNATTTCTTTAATCTGATGTTGGAGACGATAATAAGAGCCGCAGAACTGAACCGCTCAGGCACAATACTTTACAAGAGCGAACAATTGCAGGCGTATGCCGACGACATCGATATTATCGGTAAAAACGCGTCTGTTCTGCCTTCTCGGGATTGGATAGAGAAGCAAAGAGAATGGGTCTGGTAGTGAACGAGGACAAAACGAAGTATCTCCTGATATCACACAAACAGTCAGAGCATGCTCTGAAAATATTCAACGCGGGCCGCGATGCTGGTAACAGAGGAAGAGGAAGGCCTCCTCTGCGTTGGAAAGACCAGGCGGAGAAGGACTTGGCTTCACTTGGCATTTCCAATTGGCATCAGTTAGCAAAGAAGAGAATTACTGGCGTGCTGTTTTGGACTCGGCCAAAATCGCTTAGGCGGTTACAGCGCCAAATAAGAAGAAGAAGAAGANCTGGTAGTGAACGAGGACAAAACGAAGTATCTCCTGATATCACACAAACAGTCAGAGCATGCTCTGAAAATATTCAACGCGGGCCGCGATGCTGGTAACAGAGGAAGAGGAAGGCCTCCTCTGCGTTGGAAAGACCAGGCGGAGAAGGACTTGGCTTCACTTGGCATTTCCAATTGGCATCAGTTAGCAAAGAAGAGAATTACTGGCGTGCTGTTTTGGACTCGGCCAAAATCGCTTAGGCGGTTACAGCGTCAGTAAAGAAGAAGAAGTTAAGTTAAATAAGTGATGATAATTTCAAGCATTTGTTCATATAACTGTATTTGGTACATACTTCATTGTTGCTGTCTCTTATTTTTTGCGCTTTCCAAGTTGCTTATTCTCATTTTAACACAGTAGTTTTTTCGACCACTTCCACTATATAGTCACTAGAACCAGTTTATTTACATGTTCATATTTCGTGGACATATTTCACCATATATGCACAATTAGATTTGCCACAGTTAAGTTCTTTGGAATGTCAAGTTACGGAATTTAGGTTTAGTTGTATTTTATAATTTATGACTGAATTCCAGTATTTTGGTACAGTTGTGTTCACTTGAAAAATTGCTTGACGGTCCATTTGCATTTCCACAAATATGTACTTAGCCCCGAAAACAAAAATTTTTTTTTGTTTTACATATCTCTATAACTTAAACACGGGCTTGAACGTTTTCTCTAATATTGTTTTTTTTTTCTTCTCGCACTCCGAATACTTATACATATTTGAATATTAATTAGTTTATGAAGCGTTTTCTTTGTCGCACTAATTCTGTGTTTTTAACACCAATATAGTACAGTTTTGTACTTCAAAACCACGTTTTACGCCACATACTTCTTAAATTACTTTTTTGTGTTAATTTAAGTTCTTTTTATTTTCACATTAATTTATTTTCTTTTTAACTTTAAAGATGCTTCTCTTTTCTATATATCGACTTAAAATGCGTTCACTCGGTACTTAATATTTTTAATTTTTTTCCGGCGGGATCGCCATATAAGTCCATATTAAAGAACCGATTTATTTGCTAGTTCAATCCTGAATGTTTTATTCTCCAAGCGTCATATAAGTTTATATTTAGTAGTTACAAGCAGCTACGGTTACATATATACATAATTGAGAATTTTCTTATACTTACAACGTATAGGGTAACCATATATAAGCTACTTAAATTCTAAACACTAAAGCACTACACTCTCTTGTTTTTTGAAGGCTGGTAAGACACGGTTTCCAGTCCCTCTTGATGGTCTCGCTCGTGCTGTGAGTCCGGGAGAAAACGCTTGAGTTCTAGTTTTCTCGACTCATCTGGTTGGAAAGCGTCGGTTTCCATTCGAGGGGCGTTTGCTGCGCGGAAAGCATCGGTTTCCGCTTCAGGTTCAGGGATTTCCCCTCTTCTAGGCCTGGGCGGAAAGCTGAGGTTTCCGCTCAAGCCTCTGACGCCTCTATTGATATGGCGTCGCTATCGTCGTCTTCGGTAACCGTATTCCTTGATGGTCGGCGACTAAAATGGGGCTTGTTGGCACGTGATGGAATATGAAGCAACGTGTGATGTTGCTCCTGGCACTGCCGGCATCTGCCCTCGTTTGTGCAGTGTGCTGCGCGGTGAGTTTCTGCTAAGCAATTGGTGCAGGAGCGGTGGATCAGTACTTCACGTAGACGCTCTTCTGGCCCTTTAGCACGAAAAACGGGACAATGCCGAAGAGGATGCTTCGAGCCGCAGAGACGACAAGTCAAGGGATAGCCTCGGGTAGTTTCCGCTTGTTTTCGCATCAACGTGAAGCGGGTCATTTTCTGAAATAGCAGTTTCCCAATCCTAATTAGAACTTTACAAGGAAACGAGATCGACGGGTGGCGAGCCATACCGAGATACAAATTTACGCAAATACTACTTGTGACGTTCCTTAATCATTGATGGGAAAAACTTTCTAACGTTTATACCTGGCTTTATGTTGGGGTGGTGCGAGTCGGCAGGGTTCATGGGGCCTTTGAGTTGCTTATCTGATAAATAGGTTGCACGGAAAGTGTGGCGAAAACAACATAAAATTTAGCACTATATGCATTACAACCTGAAGTAGTAACACCGCATATTGAAATAGATAACAATAAATAATTATGTATTATTTATTTACCCACCCTATTTATATGAAAAAAATGTATATAACTTCCATTACTGCAAGCACTAACTGCACACACATACTATTATGCGGATCTGCACAAATTTTTGCGCAGACCTGATACGGAAAATGGCAAGTGCAACCCCAGTGTTAGTTATCGAAAGAACTCTCCAGAATGGCCGGCTTTATTAATGACTTATAACAACAAAGTTTTACGAGCATACCGCACATGCTCATTAATTAATAATTCGCGGTATGTGTAGTAAATGTGCGTAAACGCGGTTCCTTTGTCGCGTTTGGCATTGGAGGCTCGACCGGTGGGTTAAAAAGGTAATTCGGGGCTCGGGTAATTAATATATGTGAAACCGCGTTTTTTTTCAAATCCCGCGTGGGAATCCAAAAAAACCCAGTGAATGCGTTCCTAGGGAAAGTGGTGGGACAGGCGGTGCATATTATTATGTGAAACATGCCATTCATATATGCGTATATATGTGTTGAGATCATAGATGGGCATTATTCGAATAAATTGTTATTTAGATAATTATTTGAATAAAATTTTATCCGTAATATAATTATTCGCAGACAATTTATTTATTCATGAATAAATTGCTTGCGAATAATTTATTCGTTATTTTATTCGTTATTTCAATTAATGGATAAAAACTAATTTTTAACACATTGAGCCACCTTTTACTTTTATTTCTTTTATCAAGGATTGTGAGTTAGCTGAATTCTGTTTACTATTTTATCAAGAATACTAGCTCATTCCCTCTGGTTTCGCGGCCCCTGATAAGATTTTTTGCATTGGCCAATGCAAGAATAGCGTTGAAAACCAAATATGCGTAAAGTAAAAATTCTTAATTTAGGTTGAACAACTAAAGAGCAGAACCCTTCTCACACATATTTCTGCCAAAAAAAATAGCGCTCTGAAGCTATATGCAAGAAAAAATTCCTTTCAATGTCATAAGCTTTCTAAGCGTGCGTAATCTTCTTCTATGATCTTGCAACTACAACATTGGTCCGATGCGTCAACCTCTAGTCTTACGTCATGTAGGCCAACAAAAGTCCTAAGGAGCTGAAGAGCACAGATGTGCGTTTTCTATTACAGGAGAGCCAAAAATCCTCGATGTAAAATTTAGCCATTGATATACAAACATCATGTGGGCGAAACTTTCCTTGCTGATTCGCCACTTTTAAAATATCCAAGAGCTGGTTTCCTTGAGTCTTACTGCTGTAGCAATGGCCGTCCGAGCAATTTCATCAAGCGGAGATAGATGCAAGGTCGCATTTAGGGTGTATGACGACGGACACATCGTAAATTCGTATAATATAAACATAAAAAGCAAAGTAGTCCAGACATATGGGGTTTCTATTGATTTCGACTGCAGCATCATTATGAATTGAAACCTGGTTGTACAATAAATAGGGATTTTCTAAATAACTCAACTGCAGCGCCACCTAGCGGGTTCATTTTTCGCATAAGTATTTTTCGTCATGCAGGAAGAACACATTTTGAACTTGAATGAAATCAGTTCATAAATACGGCTTTTATAAATAACTCGGCTCCATCGCCACCAAGGAGTTTTCTAGTAGCCTTTAATAGGACTTTATGTTTATGGAATAACCTCCGAAAATTTGATTTAAATCTATCTAGGGGTTTGAGTTAAATCGCAACAACGAAAACGGTTATCATTTTATACATAAATATATGTACATATCTATATACATAAATTACTTGTTTTATTATTATTTTATTCGTTATTCGAATAATTAATCTTCATAGTGATTTTTTTCAATTTATATATTTCTGTAGCGATTTAATTTAACTTTTGATTTTTTTTTTTAATTTTTTGGTATAAAATGAAGGTGCTTTGTGATTAGAACAAGTTCGTGCGTTTGTATGGCCTGCCAAGAGGCTTATATTACAGGAAAAAGTGGGTGCATCTTTGCGGAAAGAAGATTGGCGCTGAAAAATCGAGCTGTGTTGATACTCTGCGATTTTAAAACACTTTCTTTACCAAAAACCATATTTTATGAACAATTTTTGCTCATCTTCACTTAGTTTCACTTATTATATTTATAATAAATACCATTGAGTGCGATCAATCACCGCGTTTTTTTACGTTTTCATTATGTGGCAGAAGTAACCACACTCAGATATATATTTTTCTTGCTCCTTTGAGTAGGTGATCTGGTATTTTTGGTTTATGGGTATTTATGCATATGAAAGGCATTCGTTCTCCAAACCACACTTTTTGGCAATACTTCGTTTTCACTATAACACTTTGTGCCAATACTTTGATGTCATCTGGGCACACTACCATGCACATACATAGGTATGTATGTGTTTCTTTCAGCATTGCACTTTTTTCACATAACCTATCTCAACACATAAATACGCATATGTGAATGGCATGTTTCACATAATAATATGCACCGCCTGTGTCACCACTTTTCTTAGAAACTTATTCACTGGGTTTTTTTGGATTCCCACGCGGGATTTGAAAAAAAACAAAAATTAAAATAAATCCCTACAGAAATATATAAATTGAAAAAAAAATCACTATGAAGTGGTAGTAGGCAATGTGAATAAACCGAAAAATTATACGAAAAAGGGGCAAAAAACGCTAAGAAAATCATTTTCAGGAATTCGCCACCAACTACAACAATGGCCAAGTGTGGATCCGCAATTGAAAAGGTCTACGTAAAATCGCTTACGATGACTGAAGGTAACTATTTATAATTTAAACTAAGGGTCAGTTTTCCAGTGCACGTCTGCAGTTTCAAATCGGACTGACTGGATTATACTCAGATTAGCCAAGCAAATGTCCTCCAGCTGTTCACTGCGGGCGCAGTTTACGTGATCTAAGTTTAAACTGGCACGAAGAAACTGGCCTTAAGAAGATACAAGTATTTAAAGTCTATACAATAAAAACATAGTTGAATATCCCCTCAATACACATTAACATGTTAGCTTCTATACTCCCCATATATGTACATACATTTGTATAGATACGAAAAGTATTTTATTTGAAGTAATGATTTTCCTTTTGCGTAGTAACTTGTGGTCTCCAATTAGAGTATAATTAGCGTTGAAAATGTTGGTAGCGGTAGACATTTTTCTCCTTATCGTCCTCAGCGTTTGTCTCCGTGGGAGAGGGTGGTAGTAATATCAGTTTGACTAGCGGTCTTGTCACAGTGCTCTTTTCAGTCAGGATGTCAACAACTCGGACTCTACTGTCCAAACCTGGGTGCAAATTGACCACCCTACCTAGTCTCCATTCGTTAGGAGGGAGATTATCTTCTTTTATGACCAACATATCTATTACTTTAATGTTTGCCTTTGGACGTTTCCACTTTGTGCGTTTCTGTAGCTCGTTCAGGTATTCAGTATTCCATCTCCTGCAGAAGTTTTGGTGTAGGGCCTTCAGTTTCTGCCAACGATTAACGATTGATACAGGATTTTCGTTAACGTCTAACTCTGGTGAAGCTAGCAGGTGTCCGCCGACTAAAAAGTGGCCTGGAGTTAGAGGCTCCAGTTCAGACGGCTCATTTGAGGCTGGGCTAAGTGGACGCGAGTTGAGACATGACTCAACTCTGCAAAGTAGTGTACTGAAATCCTCGAAAGTGTATTTCGAACTTGACGCTTTCTTTTCAAAGTGGTTTTGAAGCTTTTCACACCTGCCTCCCATAAGCCCCCCATATGCCTGTGGCAGGTATGAAATGCCAGGTTAGTGATTGGTGAACATATTTTGATAGCGTCTTTGTCCGCGCGTCGGAAAGAAATGCCTTAAATTCTGCTTTTAACGCTCTTGAAGCTCCCACAGAGTTTGTCCCATTTTCGGAGTAGACATTTTTTGGGCACCCACGTCTGGAAACGAATCTTGGAAATGCCGCTAGGAAGGATTGGGTACTCAAATCACTTGTGGCCTCTAGATGCATGGCCTTCGTAGAAAAACTGACTGTAGGATTACAGAGCGTTTTCTGCAACCGCACTTATATTCAAAGAAGCGAAGAAAGCAAATGGGCTGAGCAAATAAAAATACGATGCGCTATATTTGGTGGCCAGCTGTTAGAATGTCTTAATTTCCAAACCTTCATTGCATAGGGGATTTTTGGGTCGCTGATTACGAATCTGAAGTCACTTATCAAAAATTCAAAATGGCGGATCCAATATTGCGGACGAAAATTAAAAAAAAAATCGGTAGATTTCTATGAAACTGGGTATCTGGGGGTTTTCTGGGTCGCTGATTACATATCTAAAGTCATTTACCAAAAATTCAAAATGGCGGATCCAATATTGCGGACGAAAATTAAAAAGAATCGTTAGATTTCTATGTAACTGGGTATCTGGGGGTCTTCTGGGTTGCTGATTACGAATCTAAAGTCATTTACTTAATTTATTTTATTTACTTATTTTCATCAGATATTTCTTTCAACTTACTAATCACATAATCACGGGCACCTTGTTGTCTTTTAGAAGTTTCAGCAACACNAAGATTTTTTTTACCATGACTAAAATTTAAGATCACAGCAAGAAACACAAATAAATTTCAGAAAAAAATGTATAACAGAGCTTAAAGATTTGCATGCCTGTTGTATAATTTTTTAATTTCAGAAAGCAGAAAATTCGCGAGTTACTATTTTTTTTAACTCTTACATAACCAAAGTTATTATAACTCCAAGTATTTTTCTGTTTTAACACACAACATTTCCACAAGAGTTAACAGAGACAAATGTAAATTTCTGCTATGATAATGTTATGTTATGTTGCAAGTGCCTGGCTGTGTTGCTAGGTTGCTGGTGAATGCAGAAACATATTCATGTATATGTTTTTATAAAATTAAATAAATTAATATATGCAGTTAGATTGTATTAAATGTACTTTTATATTAGTTAGAATTGCTGATTTGCATTTCTGCAAGACCATTTGTTAAATATAATTTACTAGCAGATCCGGCGAACTTCGTCCCGCCCAAAATTTTTATATATTTTATTGAAACTTTTTGGTCCAACATTTTCACCAACAATTCACGTTTACGATTTTCATTGGCACATTCGTCTGCTAAGATTAAGGTTTGGTGGTCATTTGACGCTTTAAATAACCTAAGAAAAGTGTTATATCCGTTCTTGAAATTCTCCAGTTGTGCGGCATTTCATAGCACGGTTATTCGCAAAGCGAAATAAATTTTTTCCTTTTCACTCCCTGGCGGCAACAATGACCCTGTTCTATAGTGAATGTCCTAGAAGCTTTACAGTATAGTAGGTGGCAATTTCAAAATGGGTGCGAATCATTGTTCTACAGAAATGCAATATACATATACTTATTTCAGACGAAATACCTTAAAAGTTT
>NW_016166230.1:8424-10179 GCF_001687245.7 Rhagoletis zephyria | reverse complement strand
GATCGGTCCCTGGTCCACTTCTCGGACAAAATTCATCATATATGCTAATATATGCTAAAAAGCTACCTACGTACGGAATTTTAAGCAAATCGGACCATAAATTTGGAATAGATCGGTCCCTGGACCACTTCCCGGAAAAAATGGGTCATATATGCTAATATATGCTAAAAAGCTACTTACGTACTAAATTTTAAGCAAATCGGACTGTAATAAGATTTTTTCGAATAGACCGGTCCCTGGTCCACCTACCCGAAAAAAAGTAAAATTTTCTTAGCCTAAACCGAAAGCTATTTGTATACAAAATTTCATGAAAATCGGACCAGCCGTTCGCGAGATTACCTGTTACAAAAAAAGGGACTTCTCTTTATATAATTAGTATAGATTCAGTAGTTAATGTTGCTAAAAACTTAAAAAGCATCTGTTCAAGTTCGCTTCTTGTACGAGTATTGTATTATGTAAATAGTAGAAATGCATGTTAGTTAAAAAAATGGTAAAATTGGTAAAAAATGCATGTTATTGATAGTTTTGATTTATTACAAAAAAAAGATAATTGTTTATATTATTTAGTTGTGTATTGTTCGAAGATACATATGTATGTATGTATGTGCATGTGCTAATAAATACATATCTACATTTGTGAAAATTATGTACACATGCAATTGGCAAACTAGTTGGTGATTTGCCGTCGACATTTCAAAGGGGCTTTTGGTCGAAAAATCGGCTTTATCTGTTTTATCGGTTCTTATGGTAACTTCTATGCTAGATATTTTCAGTGCNTAATGCACCGCAGTTTTCTAGCTGCCTTAGTTTTTCACAAATTCACTTTAAACATGGACGCATTGACAAAAAAACGTACAAGTGCAATGCACTTGTTAACTTCAAAGTGGTTTTCTTGAAAAGTTACTTTTGAGTTTTATGAACATTTATTTTGAGCTAATGTGTTGCATGATCATTTTCCAATGCAATACTCGTATTATATGTAATTAATGGGGCATATACATAGTCAAAATAAAGTCGACACTAAAGTTAGTTACAGATTTTTGACTTAGTTTTAAATAGAATATCTGTAAAAAGCTGCAACTAAGTTTAGAGTCGACTTTATTTCTCACGCATGCGCATACGGATGTATATATGTACTTACAAATGCGCTACATATGTAAAAATGCACACACTCCAAAATCATATATGAATTGATAACGTTCCCCTCTATGTACTTATGTGTACATACATACCTTAACAACCTCGCAAATCATTTATTGATAACGTTCTTACACATGCCCATACTATAACATACATATAACAACTTCCTTCTTATTTGAGGTTCACAAACTTTAACTTCAGAGTCGTCTTTATTTCGTCTACGAATATGCCCTAATAGTTTTGCAGTCAAATGAAAATGCATTTCCCACGCATATGTATGTAAATACATACTCTGAAACCAAAAAAACTATGTCCGTTAAAATGGGTTAAAAACCAACTGGAATTGACATTTTTTACACGCACACATGCATACATTCATATACACATGTACAGTGGAGTAGCACTAGCTTGGACATTGCATTGCTTGTACCTTGATGTGTTTGAATCTTTTATGGTACTGAAGATTTGCTTACGGATGAAAAATATTAAAAATCGTCCGTGCATATATGTAAATATACTTTTATAAACGCTTTGAAGTATAGAAATTTTTAATATTAAAAAATAAATAATATAATTTTTTTGTATATATGTAAATGGTGTTCAAGGCACATTGAC
>NW_016166230.1:0-1664 GCF_001687245.7 Rhagoletis zephyria | reverse complement strand
TATTTGTGTGGCATATTTGTAGAGATTTTATGAAAAAATGAAATGGCAGCATGATTGTCTCATGGCTCTCTTTGCACATAGAAATATAACTTGGAAATCAAAATTCTATTGTTCTCCAAGTTACTAAGTGAAGTTGGTTTTTTGGGTAACTACATAGACGCGCTGCTCATTTGCCAGATATACAATACAAGTCAAGTCAAGTCTAAGTCTTGCATAACTCAGCTTTAAGTCGATAATATTGAGATAGACGGCAAACTCGCTTATCGCAGCTAAGTATTGGCATCACATTTCCCGCTCTTGACGTACCGCCGCCGAACAAGTGGTCCGATTTCAACTTGCAGTAACATTTGATATGCCGAGCAATATCACGCGGCTCCGGAGAAAAAAGACGGCGGCTATCGGTCCACGCTGATAATCGGCGGGACGCGAGCTAGTTGTGATCATTATATGGAGCTGAGGAAGAGGTAAGCGATACGTATTTTTCGCTATGAAAAGTTATGAAGATGTCGAATAACGTAAGCGTGAAGAGCTTCAAATGGAGAACGATCGTAATTTGTATCATAAAGATAAGAGACTTAACAGGGGTTTTAAAATCAGTGCGAATCCCTGTTAGAATAGCGACGGTGACCAAAATCATTGAGAAAACAAATCGATAAGGTGTATATATCATATCATATGCAGACTCCGAAACTTCGAATGCGAGAACTTATCGATAGTTTTGTATCTGTGAAAGGCTAAAGCCCATTGCAGAAAGAAGTTTTGTGCGGAAATAAGGCACATGGCACAACTACAATAACATTTTTTTAAATTTTCTATTTGAATGGTTAAACGAATAAAGTAATATTTGAATAAGAAAAACGCATTACAACTTTATACGAAATTGGCAGTTTTATACAAAATGAAACCAACAAAATACAGAATAATTTGATTCAACTAAAACTCTTTGAGATTTCCGTTCACCTAAGCAATGTGTTTTTATTATACCTTTTCTTTTTATTGTTTTTTGTGGTAGGTTCTTATGAAAGTATATTACTCACTAGATAAAATAGAGAAAAAACCTGAATAATCGGCCAAATATTTTAATAAATATAAGCAGACAAAAATGACACTTTATAAATGATAACTTTGACATATGTGATGGACAAAAACCAAGTTTCATTCGTCTTCCTTCGCTTCCTTACTATACAAAAATTAAAGACCAGAATATTTTCCATCGACTTGAAAAAAAAAAATAAAAATTTGGCTCACATTCCGGTCTTATTGGTATTTTATAAGAGTATAAGAAGTTTTTGGAGTTAAGTTCTCATGGGTGGTATGAGATAAAATAAACCGGTTACTCCAATTTTTTGGATCTCTAAATAAACCGATTATGCATAGTTTTTTAAGGTACACACATAAAATGCTATTAAAAATAAATAGAGAAAATTTCGGAGTCATATATTCATTGATATGCTTTTTGGGGAATTTTCGGAATAGCTTTGTATGGAAGGAATGCTTTAAAATAGGTCTGTTACGCCCGTTTTTTGGACTTTATATATAACGTTACTATATGTGGGACTGTCGTCTGTAACNGAGGAATGCTTTAAAATAGGTCTGTTACGCCCGTTTTTTGGTGTTTATATATAACGTTACTATATGTGGGACTGTCGTCTGTAACTATAGTA
>NW_016166229.1:0-24924 GCF_001687245.7 Rhagoletis zephyria | reverse complement strand
AAACGGAAAATTCATAGGTATATGCGACATTTTTTTCTTCATGTTGTTTGGCTAACTTTATACACATCAATATTTGTCACTTTACTGCCGTGCGCAAATGTGTGCCAAATCATATGGATCTTTGACAGCCAAATCGTCTGATCGCAAAACAAATCATTTGTACATCGCTATCCAAATGCGCAAATGTGGACAAATCTAAATTTGGCATTTTGTGTACAAATGTACAAATCGTGTGATCCCTGCTTAACATATTGTGTAAGTACCATTCTATTATTGCTAGAGAACCCTAATGGCGTTAAAACGCCAAAAATTGTAATTCAAAACCTAGAAACTATTCCAAATGTTAGTCAGAGTTGTAAGCGATCCGAGAGCCATATTTCCTCAAAATCCGTGCGTCCATTTCTGAGTGAAGAGAGGTATCGCATAGTGTCGGGTTTTAATATCATCAAATACCAAATCACCCTGTACCTATAAAAAAGTTCTAAATTCGAAAAATAAAATCTTATTGCACATCTACAGGCCAAGGGTGTTTGCTTTGACCCCTATATTTGATATTCGAAAGAACCGCGCAAAAATCGAATGACCTACACAAAAAATTTATTCTAAATAGTTAGTTACTAAATAAATATTCAAAAAGATGGAAAGTATTTCAAAACTAAAATCATCTTAATTCTCTCTCGACTAACATTGTGATACATATTTCAAATAACTGATGAAATAAATTCTTTTGAAACCCATTTCACCTGATATCCATATTTTAATAATTCATCTAACTTACTAACTGTAACTTTTTAAACAGCTGGCAACCCTCTTTAAACATTATAAGTGTTCAAACTAAAGATTTCTTAACACTTTCCGTTTGACACCCGTCCTTTCATACTTATTTCATATTTAATATAATTTATATATAAGTTAGTTAAATTCGAATTTTCAAACAGATGGCAAGCGTCCTCAAAAGTAATTTGAAGCTAAAACCTTCCAAAATTTCCCTCGTCTGATATTACGATAAATGTGGCAACCCCATTAATGTAGTTCAGAAATTAGGCCTTTTAAAATCCATTTAGATTTCTACCCATATTTTTTTAATTCATTTAACTTTTTAAATAATTTGAATTTTTAGAAGGGTGGCAACCCTCTTCCAAAGGATTTTCAAGCAAAACCTTTCAAAGTTTACTTCGTCTGGCAGTGTGACGTATATTAAAATTAACTAATGAATTTAGATGAATTTAATTTTTTTAAACATGTTGTAACCCCCTAAATATAGTGTAGAAACAAAGTCATCTCAAACTGATTTCGATGAATTTAACTTAATGAATGGGCGGCAACCCTCTTTAAACACCTTAAAGATATTCCTTGCGTTGAAACTAAAGATTTCTAAACACTCTTTTGTTTGAGATATTTTAATATTTCATTGCGTATAACTTAACTAAAATCGACTTTTCAAAAAGGTGGCAACCATCTTCAAAATATTGTAATAACTGGTTTAACTTTTTAAATAATTTCTACTTAATTTTTTAAAAGGTGGCCACCCTCTTCGAAAAAGTGAAACCATGTTGCCCATCTACAGTCCAAATCTTTCAATTTGACACCTTAGTTTTGCAAATCGAATGAACGATGCCGATCTGATAGAACTGATTACTAAATAATTTGAGTCTAATTGTTTAACAGGTGGCAACTTTTTTTTTTTTGAAAAAGTAAAGCCTTATTGCACTTCTACGGCCCAAGCCCTTTAATTTGACACCTCATTTTTGAAAATCGAACGAACGGTGCGCGTATTAAATATGTATATAGATTATTTGCTTACATTTCTTCAAAGTCCGTTCGTGTCTGCAAGATTTGTATTGTTTCTCTTATGTATGTATATATTACATATTTTATTAGAGCAGTAAATCAAGCAGTCAGTGCATATGAAATCAAATTAATTTTTTAATCTTTGCCTTGAGGCTGTTTAAAGATTAAAACGAAAGTATGTAAAAGTGTGTGTAAATGAAAGCACCAACGTCATCATATAAAATATATTTTAATCGATAGCCAAATAGAAATTTTATCAGAGAACCAATATGAATGGGTATAAATGTATGTATGTATATACCCTGCAGGAAATGTATCTAACTTTAAGTTAAATTGAAGTTGATTTGGAAGGAACTAAAGGTCACTATTATCTGTATATTTTCTTTGAGGAAAGTTAACTTGTATATTTCTATGGTGATGACTGCGAAATAGTCAAGATGTCAACTACATTGTAACTATTCAAATTTTATAATTTCACTTTTTTTGCTTGTTTATTTATTTACCTTTTTAACATTACATATTTGTTTATATATGCTGCTGTAGGTGGTCCCATATTCGAATTCCTTCGGACTTTAAAATGATAATATTAAATTTCAATAAAGAAGTTTTCATTAAAAAACGGCCTCAAGCTCAATAAAAATTGTTGAATTAAATTTCAATCTTCAATTTCTTCCCCCTGGCTACGCCACTGATGCAAAGTAACATTTTTATGAGGGTATTTAAAAAGGAACTTGTTGAAAGAAAACAAACTCAAGATTACGTCTACTTGACTCCTGCACACGGTGGGCAGGAAGCGAAGATAGGTTGCATAAAAATGTCGACAAAATCTGAAAGCAGGGTTGTATTTGTTAATATCTTAAGGTTAAGAATCCGCTTAAATTGAAATCCTAGCTGCTCCTGTTTAAAAGATATCCACATTTTATATACTTCTGATAGGATATATTTGGAAGGCGTACTTCTCGATAATTAGAGCATATTTATACGAAAAGAAATACAAATCTGTTCCCCNTAGTCTTCACCAAGTTTCATGTTAGCTTTTTGTAGTTAACTAAAAGTAATATATTTTATAGAAATCCCACAGAATAGCTATGTAACTGCAAGTGGGTTATTTTTTATCAATTGATAACTTTTTTCTGCAGGGTATTTAAGAATTTATTACGTTCATACCAGTTACATATTATATTGTTCATATAAACCTTCATATATTATCTTATTACAAGCAAGAAAAACTAAAGAGTAAAACATAATTCAAAATGTATAACAGCCATGAGCCGTAATATAGCAGACTCAAATCTTGCTATAGTTTTTACATATTACTACTTTCTTTCTTTTAAGCAATGGCATAGATAGCTCCATGCCAAAAATTTAATCCGTAATCCATTATCGACTCACATATCTTCCCCTGTCTTCATCAAATAATGATGTACATATATACCCTGTGGGGAAAATCTCTAGTTCTGAACTGGTGCGCTTCTAGTACATTTAGACCCAGTACTGGTTCGCGATAAATCTCTTTTGCATGCAAGCAACTGGCGAATTTAACATGGCGATGTCCTAGGAAGTGTCAATTGCCCCCCGCTGCATCCCTTTTTCGATAGTTCCGAACCAGTTCTAAAATCGACGGACGAAAGGAAAAAGTATCATGATTTTTCAATCCTTTTGGTTCTTCCGTGTGTGCGATTTTAAGTTATTTTGGAAGAATTGTGTTTTCAATTTGAAATTAAATTTGTTTGAATGATTGTAAGAAATGTACGTTTACATACCTTCAGCTGTAGCTGAGTTTGCAGAGGTGCCCGCTGTTATTTCTTAGATTCCAGACTGTCCCAAGATGTTGAAATGTTAACACAAATTTTAGTTTTGTATTACCAAGCTATGAAAAAGCATCTGCGAAGTACAGAATAGAAGCGTATTTGAACGAAAAAGCCGCCGAACACATATCTATGTAAAGTAAACAAGCCCCCCGCTGCATCCCTTGTTCGATAGTTCAGAGCTAGTTCTGAATTCGACAAATAAGATCTAGTTCGTTCTGCAGCCCTTTTTCTATAGTTCCGAACCATTTCTAAATTCGTCACTTTAGATATAGATTTCTAGTGAAAAAAACTGAAAAAAATTAGTTTTTTAAAAGTACCACTGTTCGCCGATTTTGGCCTGGTGGGGATCTAGTTCCTATCGGACTAGTTCCTTTTTGGCGATAAAGACCTAGTACGGAACTAGAAATTTGATTCACTAGTCCGCGGTTTCCCTACAGGGTACATACATATTTATTGTTATTGAAGGATACTCTTATTTTTTAGTGAATTTATATTATTTCATCAATTTTATGACTTATTATATGCAAATGTACATATGTATAATAAATGCGCTTTCCTTATGCGTATACGTATATGCATGTAACTAAAATAATCTATTGAAAGCACGCTCCAGACGTTTAAAATATCTAGTACAATATGTAATTCTTTATATGTACCCTGCAGGAGAATTAATTAATTTAAAAGTAATTTATAAACTACTTTTTTTCAATGATAACTAATTGAAATTCTCACTATTTTACCGGCAATGAACTCATGTATTTAAAATGGCGATGTCCTAGGAAGCAGTCAACTACCTTTTACCTTTTACCTTTAAGGTCAGTCGTTTGAATTCGCTTTCATTCTGCTCTTCACAGATGCTTTTTCATAATTAAGAAAACCCGAAATTAAAAGTTTAAAATTAAATGTTTCGCCTAATGAGATTTGAACATGGACACTCATGGCCGCAACCAATTGTAGCAATCATCTTTGCACGCTCAGCTACAGCCATACATTTAAATGTGCTTTCAAATGTTCAGTTTGAATTGTGTGCAAACAGCAAGTCGACTGTCCGACTCAGCATTTAATTTCAACTACTTTAAAATAAATTGCGTTTACACAACCTCAAAATCAGTATGTTTCTTTTGAAAAAGTTTGCGTTCTGCACTTCACAGATGCTTTTTCATACATCCAAGACACAAATTATTTCTTTGTGTAAAAAAAGTATCGAAATTCGAAACATTTACTCATTGAATTTGTTTTAAAGTAGTCCTTCAATTAGTAGATTATAAAAAAAAAACACTTGTTTCCGTCAGGGTACTTACTGATTGAAATTGGTTGCTTACTGATGTATACATATATATTCAGTAAAATGTACTATGTACGTAGAATTAGCTTTGTTTATATTTGAGGTAAAATCGCCGCCGGCTGCTTGTTCTATTTCTTACTGCACAGGTTAATGCCATGAATAAAATATTTTGTGGATTAAACTCACTTCTTGGCTAATCCTTTAAAATAAAAAAAATGTGTGCATGTTATAGTGGAAATATCATGCATTAATATCTGATTTCTACACAAAAATTCCGGGGTATATGTGTTAATAACTTTTCTCCTCCTAAACGTCTTAATAGTAGTAATATAATTAGACTCAATATGTGACGCTTGAGCCAAATTATGTGCGTTGTATTTATGGTCTTATTTGATTTTTTTTTGTTTATGTATGTTAACGCATAACTTTGAACCACATTAACCGATTTCGATAATTCTTTTTCTGGTGTGTCAGGGGAGGTGCCATACTAATTTGGTTTAGAAAAGATCATTGGATCATGAAGAAATCAACGGTACTTCTAAATTTTTATATGAGAATTGAAGTCGGTTGTATTTTTTGATTAAAAATTACTTGTTATTGTAACAATTTAGTTATACCGAGCCCTACATTTATATTGCACAAAGTTTATTAAGAGCTTATAGAAGAGATAAAATACAAATTTGTTAGTTACCTTAATTGTATACAAATTTTAAAATGTGACTTCGTCTTTACACCAAAATCATAATTTTTTCATGATTTTTAACCGATTTCAAAAAAGGAGGAGGTTAGGAATACGTTTTTTTATGTGCATACTAGATCGCCCCCACCCGCTTCGCTGAGTGTATGAAATTTTTGCGTGCTACATTGAGTAAAATTTATTTCAAGAAAACTCAATTCAAAAACAGGATGTTTAAAATTGGTTCGACCATCTTCAAAATATTTTCAAACTAAAACTTTCTTAAACTTCTCACTTGTCATACTTTTTCAACTCAATTGAGATTTTAAACAGATGGAAACCCTTTACATGTAGTTTTGAAATTAAGCCCTTTGAAAATCGTTTTGATTGATTCCCATATTGTAATAAGTCATTTAAATTATTGAATAGTTTGAATTTAACCTTTTAAACAGTTGACAACCTTTTTTAACCTCTTTCGTCTAACACTCATATTGTGATACATATTCCAAACCAATTCGATTCATATCAATCTATACCAATATATATTTTGAAAGCCGTTTTTTGTGTTCGCAAATAATATTCGATATATAGAGGGGGCGTGAAACCTCCCAGAAAAACCGAATTTTTCATACCGAATATCTCTGGAAATGTTCATGGTAGAGTACTGGAACTTGGTGTGGAGATATATGAAATCAATATTATAATAATAATAATAGATTGGCGCTTACACATATGTTAGTGTTTGGCCGAGCTTCTCCTCCGATTTGTGGCGTGCGCCTTGATGTTGTCACACAAAGCGGAGGGACCTACAGTTTTACGCCGACTCCGAACGGCGATTGTATTTTTATGAGAAGCTGTTTTTCATGGCAGAAATACACTCGGAGGTTTGCCATTGCCTGCCGAGGGACGACCGCTGTTAAGAAAAAACCTTTTTTCAATATTTTTGCGATGTTGCTTTGACCAGGGTTTGAACCCAGGCATTGTGGAGTGGAAGCGCGCACTGCTTACCACTACACCACAGCGGCCGAAATCAATATTATACTCATGGTGAAAAACGGGCTATTTGAAAAGTGGCCGTGGCGCCGTACAAACGTATATATAATTCATCTGTAGGTGTGTTTGTGAGTGAAATCCTCCAAAATTCTCGGACGGATTTTAACGAAATTTTTTGTGTGTGTTTGAGTAACTCTCTGGATAGTGTAGATTCACAAATTGACCCGCCAGTTGGCACTGGAGTTAAGTTATTACTAAAAATCTTATTGATGATTCACTTTGGCTAATATTCAAAATAGGTGTTGGTAACGGTAAAGGCAATACTATTGCATAAAAGAGCTGCCACGTGGCGCTGGAGTCATTACGAATAATCGCCAAGTTCGAAAAGGTACCGTGAATGTCAGTATAAAAAACCTGTTGCACCACTGAGTATATTGAATTTTTATGTGTTACGATTGGCCCAATGTATGTGATTTTTGCCAGTATTGTTATGCCTTAAAGCTTCATTCGGAGACACCAGGGTTGAGTTGTGTAGGGGTAAATCTCAAATCACCACCGATAAATCAACCGCCAAAACCATCACGCGCCTTTTACTGTAAAAAGAAATTATTTTCACTTAAATTGCTTTCGTGAAATTTACTTTTNAAATTATACGCATGCGTTTTGAAATCGCCACCAACTATACTATAAAGTTTCTTGGACAGATCTACTATAGAACCGGATCATTGTTGCCGCCAGGGAGTGAAGAGGAAGCGTTCTTCAAATAATTTCATCGTGAGATTAACCGTTATATGAAATGTTACAGAATCAAGAACTTCATCACGACATAACGCTTTCGTTAGGTTATCTAAGGTGGAAAACGACCACCAAACCATATTCTTAGCCGATGAGCGTGCCAATGGAAATCGTAAACGTGAGTTGTTAGTGAAAATGTTGGACCAAAAAGTTTGAATAAACAAAAATTATTTTGTGCGGGACGAAGTTCGCCGGGTATGCTAGTATTATGTGAAATATTCATTTAAACTAATTAAGTTGAATTTTTAAAAAGGTGGCAACCCTTATGAAAGACTTCAATATTATTCAAAACTTTAAAACTAAAGGATTCTTAACAATATTTTGTTTGACAACCATATTTTAATTCTTCAGATAGCTTGCGTATAATTAATTTAAATTTTACTTTTCAAACAGGTGGCAACCCTTTTCCAAATATATTAAACTACAGCTTTTTTACGTCTCTTGACATCTATTTTTTTAATATAATTTTCAAATAAATAACTCCCTTAATTGAAGTGGAATCAGATTTTTTTAAAAGGAGGCAGCCCTCATCCGTGAGTAGAGAATGGTTTTATATATCTCCATACCAAGTTCCAGTAATCTACCAAATATATTTCCTGAGAAATGCAGTATGAAAAATTCCGTTTGTATGGGAGGTGCCACGCCCTCTTGCCTAATCGAGATTAAATGTATCCTATATTTTAAATTGGGTTAAATAACAGCAGTGTACAAAGTTTCATGATGATCGGTAGAATAGTTAAGGCGTAGCAAACAAACAAACTCACTTTCGGATTTATAATATTAGTAAGGATAAGGATGTTACCGCATAACCGATTTCGACAATTCTTTTTCTGGTGCCACAGGGGAGGTTGGCGTTCGCTGTAGCCGAAAAGCTCGGTTAAAACTTAGCAAACAATGTGAACGCCAAATATTTAATTTAATTTTTACTGTTCCTTATTTGTGAGCCGAAATGGCGCTGATATATTGATTCAACAATTATATCCATATATTTCTTAAAAGGGGTCAAAGTTGTTCTTAAGTCTCATGCTCTTGCAACTCTGACGATATTTGCCCTGAAATATTTGATTAGTTTAATAAACCCAGTGTAAATTATGTCAAAAAGATCTTTTTCCTCCACGTAAAAAACAAGCTCCAATGAAAAATAAGAACAAAGCCTCCGTTGGGCCCCTCCTTTTGATGACGAAAACGAGAAACGTTTAATGGACTACGATTTGAGGGCATGCATCTCAAATGTCCGGACCCTTAATGCGAAAGGTGCCTCTGCCCAGCTGGGTGGTGTTCTCGTAAGGACAAAAACTGACATAACCGCTATCCAAGAAATGTGTTAGACGGGGCAAGGCAAACAATTTCTGGGGCATTGCGACGCCTACTATAGCTGCCATGTAAAAGGGCTCAAATTCGGTGTTGGATTTGTGGTGGGAGACTCCGTCTCGGAGTTCTGTCATTCACCCCTGTGGACGAGCGTCTCGCAACAATCCGAGATTATTCTGCGCCCAAGCCCGACGGAAGAGAAGAACAAGGCGTCCAATGATCACTTCTATGAGCGCTTGGAACGTACATACGAGCGTCATAACCGCCATAATATCAAAATCGTCCTTCGCGATTTCATTGCCAAGATGGGCAAGGAAAGGATTTTTGGCGCCACTGTCGGAAAATTCAACCTCCACGTGGTACAAGGTTCACGTACAAAAAGATCCATCAAACTACTTGGCTGCCTCCAGATCAAAAAGGAAAAGCCAAAGCGATCATGTTGTGACAGACGGAAGGCACGCTTCCAGTGTTTTAGACGTACATACACTCTGAGGCCCAAACATCGACTCGGACCATTTTTTTGTTGCAGCCAAGATACGCTACTGCCTCTGTGCAGCAAAAAATGTGCGCCAAGAATGCAAGAAGGCTTAATGTTGAAAAGCTGCAGTTACAACAGAGTATTCACTACTCGACTCTCGCACCTGATCTCAGGGAGCCCTCTTCAACAAACCGACATATGCCAGCAGTGAAACCACCACAATAGTCGAATTTTAGCTAGCCTGAAAGAACAACTGATAACTTAAGCGACTTATGGAAGCTTTCAAGATCAGAGCTAACTCCTGCAAAAATAACCATGGCGACCTGGTAACCAATGTCCACTTTTCCATCCTACTGAATGGCAGCAGCAGTGAAGGTAGTGGAGCAGACCAACCTGATTGGATGATGATGGAGTCGATGTTCCACTCCAAAACAACACATCTGTTGGAGCTGACGGCCTGCCAGCCGAGCTATTCAAGTATTGCGGCGAGGAGCTGATAAGAAACATGCGTCAACTCATATGCAAAATATGGGCAGATAAATGAATGCTCGATGACTAGAATTAAGTGTATTGTGTGCCCACCGTCAACGAATCGCTTAGGCCTTATTAATATGGATTTATACTTGGCAAATCCACCATATACCAGGTATTCGTGTGATACTAACAGCCGCAGAACTGATGACGACATCGATATCATCGGTAACAAAAACCGCGAAGCCTCTTCTGCCTGCTCCAAGTTGAATAAGGAAGCAAAGCGAGGACAAGACGAAGTATCTGCTATCATCAAAACAAACGATGAGCGCATTCGAGCCCTGGCAATCACTTCAGTTGATAAATATAATTTCGAGAAAATAGAGAATTTCGTTTACTCGGCGGGAGACCCCAAGCCGATGGAATGAGAAGTGGAGAAGGACTTGGCTTTATTTGGGATTTCCAATTGGCGTCAGTTGGCACAGAAGAAAAACAAGTGGGTTGCTTTGTTGAACTCGTCGAAAAGCGCCAAATAAGAAGAAAATATTATGTTAACTTATCGTTATTCTATAACCACATACATATATTCTCTTTATCTCTTGTCCAAAAATGTCTACCGGTATTAGTCCGGCGATTAAAGGGGACACTTCGTCACAAATTGTGCTAAATCCGCAAACAGTCCGCAGTGTACCTAAGCGATGTACAGTTTTTTTATTTCATTTCACCTTTATTGCTTCGGCCCAAATCGGAGTAGCATATTTAAAGTAAAAATAAGCTTAAAACCCTGCTATAAAGGATTTTTCTTGTATGTTTAGACCACCATTATTTGGGATAATTCTAAATAGACAGGTATGCTCGAACACTCGAAGCCTTTTTGAAAGCACACCCGGGGTGGGTCTTAAAATTTTCCAGACTATCAATCTTAACGCCCAGACTTAATTTCGAGCCAACACTAAATCTATTGTTTTTTGATCCACCTAAACTCCTAGCCGTTAACCACTTTTTTATACTTTTTATAGTCTCGCTAGCTTTTCTCTCAATCTCCTGGAAATATTCCACTACAACAACTACGACGATATCGGCTGCGAATCCAATTATTTTTGTACGAGGCCAGCATACCGATAGGCAGGATGCCGTCATATATTAGATTTCAAAGGAGCGGTCCGAGAACAGATCCATGAGGCTAACCTGGCAGCACATATGTACATATATATGTACGTATGTAGTAGGTATGTATATATTTAGAAAGAAGTCATTCGTTTCGTGCGATTTCAGCTCTCTTTTTTAAATGGCTATTTGCATTCTTTTCGCAATAAATAAAGCCATCAAAGGTGAAAAATGAATTGCAAATATTAAATACACCATATGAAAAGTAAAAAAAAACACATATGTATGTATGTACATTAGGTTGCATCACCAAAAAAATTTATTATATTTGAAGACGTCCAGAAAAATATTTCGGAAAAATATTAGGACTTACGTGAGCTGAACCGATTTGAAAATACCTCCAAAAATGGAGTTTTTTATGAATTAAAAAAATTTCTTAAAGAACTTTTTGAAAAAAATCCCCTCAGATGACAAAAAAGATTAAGCTTAAAAATCTGCATAAAAATATTTAAAAATCTTTTCAACGGAATCGTAATAATGAGATTTTTGATGATGTTTTTTTACTTTTTTCAAAGATTCATTTACGAAAAACTTTGTTTAAGCGACTTATGCATTTTCCGCATAAACAAAGAACAGCGAACACCCACACGCATTTATATTGCATTCCCGCATAAACCAAGTGCAGCGAATAAACACAGGCACTTGTGTTTAAAAGTAATTCGCTCGTTCTTAATTGGGTATGCATTTTTTATGCAATTCTCAAATATCTCTTCGCCGAACTTAGTGAAGTGATAAGTCGCTGGTGTTTTCAGCATGGTCAACGCTTAACCATCACACGGTGCTTTAAGCATCGCTCCCACTACACTCCCGGAGTACTCTTTGGTATGGTAGTAAGCTCCGGCTTACAAGCCACACTGGGCCTCTGCATGAATGCATCCTCAAATAAATCCCCGCTCATTTCCACAGAGCACGACTCCTCCAATGGAGTCCCTCAATTAATATATGGTCGCCTTTAAAGGCTCTGTTATGCATACTTGGCATTGCATGCACTGCTATACCATTTTTACGTAGAAATCAAAAACCAACAGACTTTTACGTATGTAATGCTGTGCGTTGGGTAACCGCTTACACGCGAAGCTCATTTAACAGATTCCTTATGTGACAACTCTCAAGCAATGCCAAGTATGCATAACAGAGCCTTTAACCAGGTCTTCCGCTCTCCCTCAGCTAAACAAACTTGAATAAAACTATATATTCTGATTTAGACTTGTGGGGTCTCAATTGAAAGGTATTTTCCCATTCTTTTTGTTTCTGTGCAAAAAAACTCGTTCACGTACCTTTTTTTCAAATACAAACACATTCAACTTGGAATGACGCTGGTACATCCTATCTTTCTCTTTCATCATTTGAATGAGTTTAATAGCAAAGAATTAAAAAGGGTGTAAAAAATTTCTTTTCAGTGATACCTCCCAAGTCTAAATCGGAGTATTGTAGGCTCAGTTATTCAAGCTTTTCTTATACCAATCCTTGAAAAAAGTTAAAAAAAAACAGGATTATTACTATTCCGTTGAAAATTCAAAAAGAAATTTATTAATATTTTTATGCAAATTTTTTAAACTTAAACTGTTTTCTCATTTAAGGGAATTTTTTTCAAAAAAAATCTTCAAGAAACTATTCTTATTCATGAAAACCTCCATTTTTGGAGGTATTTCAAATCGGTCCAGCTCACGTAAATCTTAATATTTTTCCGAAATATTTTGGTGGAATCACTGTACGGATTTTTTTTTTGGTATGGGGAGTGATGCAGTCTATTGTATATATGTACGCACACACATGCAAGTCGAATTTTAAAATGCATTCGTAGTCGTCGAAAAAATCTGAGCTTCAATGCTCAATGTACGCAGCCATTTACATACTTACGTATGTATACATGTATGTATATATGTGTGTGTGAATATGCACATGAATTTATATCATTTTTGTGAAAACATCCGCGCATACGCTATGCGCCAGCAGTTGATTCCGCATTCGTCGACGCGGACGTTCGCGAGTCCTTTGGCTCAACCGAAAGGTGTTCAAGCGAAAGATGCAATTAACGAAATATTCATATTTGTGTTTGTTCAATAATTTTTTTACAACATTTAAGCGGGCTAATTAAAAAATATAAATGCATGATGTCGTCCGATATATGTACATACATATGTATGCATGTGCAAATACATGTATGAATGTACATACATATGTATGCCTGCATTTGCCACCGATGATGTGAAAAAGGGTTTAATTAAAAATACATAAAAATCGCTTAAATGAAAAAGTGCGTTTAAAGCGCACCTTTGGCTACAACAAACTAATAGCCTTAATAAATATACATATAAAGGCACATGTGCATTCACACACACATACCAACCATTGCATATTAAATTTCAGCAAAGCCTACCCTGGATGTCGAAAAAATTCCACAAATTAAATAAAAATCAACTTTTAATAGATTGCAAATATTTGTAAATTTTTACATGAACTATTAACGTTGACAAATAACCAAGGCACACAAACAAATACCCCACAATCACAACAAGAGCTATATACATAACTATATACATACATACATACATACATACATGCAACAGCAGCGCAAAGACAGCAATGTGAAATGGGAAAAAGGATATTTTACCACCACCAAACAATCACCAGTAAACACCCTTACATATAACCATTCATCCAATGGGCATCGAGATTTCACCATTCATTGTCACTGTGTGCTGCTCCGCTCTGCGCATTGTGTCTTTATTTGGCCAACAAACCATTCGGAAGCGAAAAACCAAAATACGAAAAAAAAATGTCAAATAGATAGGCAAACAACATGGAAATTCGATAGGACGGACGCCATGTCAACATTACCAAAAAGCAAATGCAAATGTAAACTCAAACGAAGATATCCAGCCGACAAAAAATTGTGGAAGGGATAACTTTTTTTTTATGTCTTTTGGGCCATCCAAACTGCCTTGCGATTACATCTCAGCTCGTAAGATTTCAGAGAACACCTCAAGCGGAGGCAAGAACAAATTGGCATACGAACAAATTTATGAATGTTTACCTACAGCCAGCTGCTTTCTTCGTTATCGCTTGTTGCCACTGCGCATATTTTCTTCAACTGCGTAAACAAAGGCTCCTGTGTGAGAGCTCAGCGGGCTCAGAGTTTCGTCATTAGTCATGCAAGACTATTCGGTTTTACGGTGTTCGCCTTGTTTCCCCTGAGCAGTGTTTGTTGTTTTGGGCATTTTGTAGAAACAGGAATAGGTGTTTTTTTTAGATTTTTAGTAAAAATTTGCTGTTTATGCATACATATGTAAATATTTAAGGAATTTGAATATATCTGCGTATATAGCGGTGGGTTTGGGACCCGCCACATAAAACCAGTCTCGAATGAAAAAAACACAAAGGCTCGGATGAGAACCCCCTTATGATGACGACCACGGCAAACGCTTAAAGGACGGTAAACGCTTAAACTACACACATAACTACGAGCGCTGCTTGGTTACTTCAATTCCAGGTTAGGCAAGGAAGGGATTTTTGAACCACCGTTGGAAAATTCAGCCTGCACGACAAAACGTCTGACATCGGACTGATGCTAATCGGCTTCACCGGGGGCCGAAAAATGTTCCTTTGCATAAAAATGCCCATCAAGCTACGTGGCTGTCTCCAGGTCGAGAAACGAGGAATCAAATCGACCATATTGTGATAGACGGATAGCATGCTTCCAGTGTTTTACACGTACGTACACTATGAGGGCTAAACATCGACTCGGAGCAGTTTCTTGTTTCAGCACTCTTCAACCAACCGACACCTGCGAGCAGTGGAACCACATTTAATATTCATTAAGTACCGCCGCTGAAGCTGTAGTCGGATTCAGCATACCAGGAAGCTTTAGAAAAAAAGATGCCGCCTATACGGCCACGCTGCTATCAGGCGGAACTCGAGCTATGTTGGATCATTATAGGCAACTGAAGAGGGGAGCGAGACGTATTTGCGGAAATAAGAAGAGAGAGGCCGGTAGTGGCTGATGTCCAGAACATACTTAAATTGTGGACGAAACACTTTTCCATCCTACTTCAGGCTAGCAGCATTTAAAGTTGTGGAGAAGACCTCGAGCCCCCAGTCGATGATGATGGAGTAGATGTTGCACCACCTGACTGTGACGAGGTAGGAATGGGAATAACGCGCTTGAAAAACAACAAAGCTGCGGAATATGGTCAGATGAACGCATGCCCGACGACTGGAATTTAAGTGTGCTCTGTCCAATCCACAAGAAAGGCGACCCATCCATTCGCGCCAAGTACCGCGGGATCAGCCTTCTAAGCATAGGTTACAAGGTGTTATGGAGCGGATTGTGTAAAAGATTGAAGCCCAACGTCTTCTGATTGGACCTTCTCAGTGTGGCTTTGGACCTGGAATATCCGCCATAGATCAGGTATTCACACTACGCCAAATCTAGGAAAAGACCCGAGAGAAAAGGAACGACAATAACCACCTATTTGTCGCTTTCAAAGCCGCTTTCGATAGCACTAAAAGCAGTTCCATATACGCCGTGATGTCTGAATATGGCATCCCCGAGAGATAGATAGAAAATGACGTTGAGCAATACCACCAGCTCTGTCGAAATTGGATTTTCGAACTTACTCGGAGATTTTGAGGATTTCGCGATTCCTGACATTTCGAGATTTTCGGTACTATATCGGTATTTTCGCTGAGCTGAGATTAGGTGAGTTGAAGTTCTTTATTGTTGCTTCAGGTTTATGAGCAACGATTCATTGCTCGTAAACTACGGGCGTTTTTTGGTATGCAAGAGGCCTTCACAACATAACATCATTTAGCGTTGTGGAAACGTGTTCCATGCAAGGAACGAACTCTGGACATCAGTAATCACCTTGCGCTTAAAGGCATAGGTCTAGTTCAATTTCATTTCATTGCAAAAACAGTAAATTATGATGAAGGCAATACAAATCTTAATGAGATTTGCATATTTAGCTAAATACCTAGGATCATACATATGTCCATACTCATCATACTTCCTTTTTTCTGCCCTTTCATTATTTCCACTTGCCAAGCATATAAATTTGAATGAATCACTGTATTTGTAGATCTTAGTCTTTGCTATTGTACGTATTACTTCTTTGAAATATATAAATTTATATATTTTATATGTTTAAGCATGTACTTATGATAAGAAAATTACTATAAAAACTAAGATACGTTTAGCATGGCCATAACGAAAGGACATTGTCATTTGTATGGATGCAAAATATTGTGTCTTTTTTCAATTCTGCATGTACAAACGTACATATGTATAACGTATGTATATAACTGCATGTATTCATGCTTTTGTGCGAAGTGAAATACAAACCAATATTTAAAAAAAATTTCAGCCATGGCTCTGTACATCTTCATATATGTAAATGTATGCCAATTCAAAGAAAAAAAAAAAAACAAGTACTGCCTTTTAAAATATAGAAGCATATCCCAGCAAAAAACACGATTACCACAGAAACGAAAGTGGAACCGAGCTAGGCGATGGGAATCGCTTACCCTTTCGCTTCAAGAAGGCATTATTTTAACATGGGCATGTCATTGGCCGTAAGCTCTTACCCGCAGCATTACCTTCAAACGAACGGAGAACGCATGGATAAACAGAATACAGAGAAGCGAACATAGAATGCCTTGCAGAGAAACTAATGTAGAATGCCTAGATAAGTACATACTTATCTATGTATATTAAATTGAAATCAGAAAATGTCTTAAGATTAAAATTAATTAAAATTTTTATGAATCAGTTTTTATACATACATATGTATGTATGTACTTAGGTATTTAAGTTTTACTTAAAAATCGGTATGTACATACATACATGCAAATTTAATTAGGCTTAAAATTGTACTTCCTCACTTTTGTACTTCACTTTATTGACTGACTTCAACTTCGCTGCAAATTGAACAAAGCAAAACATTATTTTTATGCGAGACAAATTTCCGCAGAAAGTAACGGTAGAAAAAGAATTTTGGGATATTCATTCTATTTTTCAGCTGACTACGATGGAGTATTCTACTTAGCATTCCCCGAAATGAAGCAAAGAAGCGAAATAAAAAAAATATTGTAGGACATTCTATTTTGCATTCCTCGAAGTGAAGCAAAGAAGCGAATTAAAAAAAAATATTATAGGACATTCTACTTTGCATTACCGGCAATGTCTAAAAGAAGCGAAAAAATTCTAAGGCATTATAACGCTATGTCTTCTAGAACACGTTACCACTAAAAGCGATTACCAATTTTTTGCTGGGATGCATACATATGTACATCGGTGGTCCGAAAACAGTAAAGTCGGAATTGTAGTGCTCTCACCCCTAGGATTGTTCTATATCGAAAAAATGTATACTCCTATTTTTTTATTTTGAAATCAAAACATATTTAGAGGTCGCTCAAAGTTTTCCATGTATTTTTTTATGGGAAAAATTTAATTTTTTCGTAAAAATGGTATAGAATTATTGAAAATCAATACTTTTCGATCGAAAAACTCTGATTCTCTTCCGGATACTTTCAATAATATTACCCAATTGTTTATTTAACAAATTTTTAATACTAACGATTTTTTATTGGTCACCCCATTGCATTTTTCGGGGTTTTTGTATGTTTTTGGCGGACCTATAAATTATAGTTGCGATGAAAAGGAGTAAATAAACAATTTGGTATTATTATTGGGAATCTCCTGCAGATAAGCAGAGTTTTCTGGTAGAAAAATATTGATTTTTAAGTATTCTATACCATTTCTATGAAAAGTTGTTTTTTCCCCATATAAAATACATGGGAATTTTTGGGCGCTTTGAGCGACCTCTAAATATTCTCTGATTTCAAAATAAAAAAATAACGGTATAATTTTTTCGGTATAGAACAATCGTAGGGGGTGAAAGCATAAAAATTCCGACCTTACTTTTTCACATGCATTTTTGGACCACCCTAATGTGCATACATACTTAAATAAATTCATATTTTGCTTCTTTGATTGTATGATATTTAGAGAACTACTACTTCATAGTGAATCGGAAGACCTTTACCGTCATTCAATTGCTTGTTGGACACTTTCACTTCACTGCAATTTACAAACGCCATATTGTTGACCAAATGATTTTTGCTCTAACAATGCAACATAACAGAGAATGCAATGCTTTGTTGCACTTAATATAGGAAATTGTCCATATTTTGCCAATAGCAATAGTACTGCGAACCATTACCACCATTATTTGGCTATTAGTGAAACAAACATCATCACTGGCGCACCAGATGTAATGGATGTGGAACTCAATCGGAAGTTCAAAGTACTTTCCTACATACATACATTTCTATGTACTTATATATGTATGTAGATATAGTAATTTAAGGTGAGTAAGTAATTTTACGCCTGAACAGGCCTGTGGGCGTTGTCTAATCGACCTTCACCTTAATAAATTGCTTATAATAAACTATTTACTACTGAGAAGGCCCAATGATTTTGAAACCGTTGCAGATAGGGGTATTTGAATGATCTAGGCGGCAGTAAGTAAATTTTTCAAACTGTTAAGAAAATTAAAAAAAAGTAGTCACATTCGATAGCGAACATTCCGAAGAACCTTTTCCAGCGCCTCGCAAATTTCTAACTGGGTACAGCGAACCTTCACCGTTAACTGGAAATATTTTTTTTAAATGTAGTTATAGATTGTCATACAGGAGATAATCATGCAATCAAGTATTACTGTTTTTATCATTCTACCAAGCAAAAGTTCAATTTAAACGTTTCGTAAATAATGGGTTTTTAACAAGTATTTTTAGCAATTGCTATTCAATATTAAGGAATTTGTTATATTCTCGGAATAGATACGGTTAGAATTCTTTTTTGGATTGCTAGTTTAATAGTTTGACTAATGTAGTGCGAGAGAATTGCAAATAAAATGTATTATCTTTACTTAACAAATGTATTAGAGAAAAATCTAAAAAATTCAAATTTTAAATCACTAAAATATGAATAAATAGCGATGGTGACTGGGTAACTGCAAACATTGAGCTGGATAAAACCTAGAAGGTAGCCTCTGCCTACATGACCCATGAAAAGGACGTACCGCCAGATGAGGTTCGGACTTGGTGAAGGAAGTAGGCTATAAGAAAGAGCCACGGGTTGTCTACTGTGACGCGAATTCCCCACGGGAGTACGGACAATAATACTAGAGGTAAGTCGTTACTAGGCTTCATTCTAGGAAGTAAATTTAGTGTCATGAATTTAAGCTCAGAGCCGACATTTATAACAAAGAGTAGAAAAGAAGTTTTGGATACAACCCTGACTTTGGACATGTTCGCCCATAAAATCAAGAGATGGAGAGCTCTGAATGATAAGTCTTACTCTGACCGTCGATATATTGAATTTGAAATAGATCTTGAATCCTCCCCAATGCCGCCCCCCCGCCCAGCTAGAGAGTTCAGAAACGTACGTAATACCGATGTTTACAACAACAAACTAAGGAATTTATTTCCAAAGCTACCTCCCCTGACCCCGCCACGCAGGTGGAATTGGACGGGTTGGTTAAACAGGTCGCTAAAGTCACGAAAACAGTTATACTCATTACTGAATCTAATAGGACACTTTACTAAGGCCAAATCTACGGGAGCGACAGAAGGCTGGGAAGCATATAAGGCTGATTTGAAAATATATAAAAAGATATGTAGTTAGAACTGCGACACATAAATCCTAGCGATGTTATTGCAAGAGAATTTAGGAAAGCACGGAAGCGGGCAAATAAAGAAGAATTTTCGCAAAGTCGCCATGCAAGCTTGGCTATCTCAAGAGTAAAGAGAACTCATGGACTACGACGAGCGAGGAATCATTAGGTCTCCTCCTGGACACTGACTTCCCAGGAAACAAGCCGGTGGAACATAATGACCCCACGAGTGATGAGGGGCAATCAGAACTAGGAAATCGACGATTACAAATTTGAAAGTCTAATGGGCTATTAAAACTTTTGTGCCTTACATGTCACCGTGACTTGATAGCATTCATCCAGTAGAGCTGCAGCAGTCATGAGGTTATTATAAGAAGCTGGCTATATTCCGTTAGGCTGGAGAGAGACTCAAGTCTCCTTCATACTTAAATCAGGTAGGTCCTCTCACACCAACTCCAAGGACTTCAGACCCATCAATTTACGTCGTTTACCCTCAAAATTTTAGACAGGATAGTGGATGATTATTAGGGTTGCCCGATTTTGAAACGGAGAAAGGAGTACATTTATATTTTCGATTGAAAAAGAGCAGTACATGACATTGAAAAGGAGTACAATTTTTTTTTTTAATTTTTTGTGCAATTTATTGTTACAAATTACCATTAATTAGGTACAAACAAACAAAGTTATCTTAGAAATCTTTTTCAAAGCAACAATAAATGTGAAAAATAAATAACTATATGGGTTGGCTTTCTAATAGGGACGATTGTTAAAGAGATGGTGATCGAAGGGGGATGGACGTGGCACCTTTTTCGACCTTTTTGGAGAGGGCATGAACCGCCATTGACAAAAATGTTAACCCGACCACCTAGGGCACCTACGGGACCCCTTAGAAAAATTGCCAAAAGTCACAATTTTCACTTGCGACCACAGTATTTTTGCGTAGAATTCGGTTCTCAATGACCGCCCTTATAAGAAAGTTTCCCCAACTAAAAAACTAAAAACTACAAAAGAATTCCCTCTTCCTGATAGTATGACCATTTTTTTAATTTAAGCCTTATAATTAATTTAATATTTTTCTGATTTTTATACCCGAGCGTCCTGTCCCAAGGCTATGCTTACACCTTTTCACTGTCACACTTAACTTTGCTTACTAAGTAGTGCTTGCCACAATATGAATGGCAAAGTACAGCACGCAAAATAATAACTGTCGCACAGGTTTTTTGAAAAATAAAAGGGTTCTTTATAGATTTTGTGTTTTTTTGGTTAACTTTGTAAATATTTTACTTTAATATTATTAATTGATTTTAAAATTTTAATCCCGATTTGTATTTGCCAGCTTTGGGAGATAAGTACATGCGGCACGAACCTCTTTTTCAAGTGTATTTTTTCTTAGATTTTGTATAAAAAAAAGAAAAAAAAACTGTACGGGTTGGTCGAATGAATGCCCTCCTAGTCACCAGTTTCTAGCCTTTTCGATTGCTGAGTATGAGGCCTTATGTTGGACAAAAGACGGAGTATAAAGGACCCAAATAGGGGAAATTAGCCTATGGTTACAGAAGATATGTAAAAAAGTAACCGACGAAGAAACATTTCAAAACAAATTAATAAAATTGAAGTAAAATCTGTGGATAATTAACAATAAACTACTTTTTCGCAAAATCTATAAAGGCCCCTTTTATTTTTCAAAAAAAAAAACTGTGCAACAGATATTATTTTACACCCTGTATATGATAAAATATTAATAGCTGGAAAAAGGAGTACAAAAGAAGTACAAAGCTAAAAAAGGAGTACATTTCCAGATATTTTTTTTGGGAGTACAAGGGAGTACATTGCAATAAAAAGGAGTACGTTTACTCACAAAAGCAGTACGTCTGGCAACCCTAATGATTATGTACGGGGGGTGATACCAACTAGTACGCTCTCCCCAGCGCAGCATGCCTATACGAAAGGCAAATCTACGGAAACTGCCTTGCGCTCGCTCGTCGTAGCGAAAAAGAGTTAAGGTAGCGTTACTGACTGAGTCGATACTTGTCAGCAGGAAGCTCGGCAACACCACAATGGGCAGACAGGTCTGTAGAGGCACTCCTCAAGGAGAGGTTGTCTTCCCTCTTCTTAGGAATTTGGCAGTGAACTCCCAGCTGCTGACCCTAGACGGGGGGTTGCCACGTCACTGCCTCTGCTGACGACCTGGAAATTGCCTTTAAAGGCAAATGTACCCTAATGCAAATTTCGCGCCTTAATATGGCCACACTTAGAAACCGGACAGAGAGTAGGGGACTCGGAATAAACCCCGATAAAACCGAAGTAATTCTCTTCAAAAGGAAACAGTCTTCCCATAGGCTCACCTCTAATCTTTAAGGATGTGGAGATACCTTTGAAGGAGAATGTTAAGTATCTAGGGCAAATATTAGACTGGAAACTCACGTGAAAGCCTAATATATAGAAAAGCGTAAGCAAAGCCAACGTTGTATTATAAGCTTTCAAACAAGTGGTCGGAATAAAGTGGGGGTAATCCCTCGTATTACACATTGGCTTTACACCTCGGTGGTCAGGCTAACACCATTATATGTATTGATACTTGTATGGTGGCCATAAACTCAAAAGGCAAGTTGCCTAAAACTTCTGAGTAAGGTCCAAAGAACAGCGTTTCTATGAAATTCAGGTGTATTAAGGACCACCGCAAACAAAGCGCTACAGATGTTAACCAATTTGCCCACAATAAACCTGGGAATGGGAAAATACGTGGCCTTCACTTCAGCGCTCAGACTAAAAAGTATGTTGCTATGGATGGATCGGCGGTTCGGCCACGCTTCCATACATCATACTCTGGATAGTAATGACCAAGAATTTGACTACTCAGAACCTAAACCAACCTTCGATAGACTCTTTAAATAGATACGAAAAAGGCGACAGAATTTGTCAGCCTCTAAAGAGAGGATATTGCGATGGTCACGGCTTGTGTAACCGGTCATTGGCTATTTGGCAAGCAATCTTCAAGACTCGAAATATTCTCCCACGAATATTGCAGAATTTGCAGAGATGAGGAAGAGGAAGAAACCGTAAAATATACATCCATTTTTTCCAAAAAATGGTTTTCAAGATACCGGCAAAAATATTGTTTTCAAGGTATTTTCGGTTCTGTTGTCAGAAATCTCAGAGAATGTATAGACAGGATAGAAATACATGTGTCGTACTTTATACTTTTTGATAATTTTCATTTCATTTATTTTTCTTATGCCGAGATTCCAATAGGCATTAAAATGACAAAAAATGTATGCCACTTAAAAAAATGCCATTGGAAATGAACTTAATGACATTTTTTTTAATGTAATGACACGATAATTTTTTAATTGCCCGATTTTCTCATTTGTCATTTTTGCCATTTAATGCCTAGTGGAAATCCAGCATTAGTTGATAATATATGTTTGTAAACAAGTAAAAATGTATAAGTTGGGACGCTCATTCTAAAAAACCTTGCAAGAATTTCATATACGCATTTCGAAAATATTATTGCAAACGACGATTTTCAATGAAATGACTTTTTGGGTTACTGATTTATCTCAGCATCGTATCGTCCTCAATATCGTAGTTTTTGGATTTTTATTCCCGAGCGCACTTGTCAAAACGAATCGAGATATAGACAAATGCATACATAAATGCTCAGAATGAAAAGAGAAATCGATGAAGCCATGTCTGTAAATCCGTCCGTCTGTCTGCCTTTGTACACGATAACTCGAGAAAAAATTTAGATATGTTCACGAAATTTGGTAGGTAAGTTTCCCTTTATCCAAGGTAGGTTTGGATTGAATAGGGGCGACATCGGACAATAACCACGCCCACCTCCCATATAACGGTATTTCCGAAATATGCAAAAACTACGATATTTGCGTAAATACTGGATCAAATTGTTGAAAGTTGGTACGTGAAGTAGAATTTCGGCATAAAATAAGACAGTTATGAAATTTTTTGAAAATGGGCGTGGCACCGCCCACTTACGATGAAATGCTATATCTCTGTAGTCTCTGCACCAATCCCCACCAAACTCGGTACGAACATTGCTTAGTGCCTCACTATGAAACCCTTTGAAAATTTTTTTAAATCACACAAGAACCACGCTCACCTCCCATATAACGGTAATTTACAGAAATACGAAAACTGCGATAAATTAGTAAATATTAAAGCTAATTTACCTCTACCATATACATATTTATTAAAATTTGGGTGTCTACCACATCTACCACACAAGGGTTTAAATCTACCACATTTTTAGACAGAACANATATTAAAGCTAATTTACCTCTACCATATACATATTTATTAAAATTTGGGTGTCTACCACATCTACCACACAAGGGTTTAAATCTACCACATTTTTAGACAGAACATTTGTTTACAATTTTCACATAACTCTAAAATTTCTATTTCTATTTGACTAAGTTTTTCTCAAAATCTGAATCTGATGGAAACTTTATACTTACGGACTCGTAATCAGCACAAAAAAGTCTATAGAAAACAACTTTAATATTTGCCGCATCAAAGTCAGTGTTGCCCTGTGTAATCGATCCTGAAAATGTGACAACTAAGCTTTGGACACTGTGATGTGAATCTGTGTCCCTGCCTTCGATAACTCCTACAATAAATAAAATCTGAGTGAATGGTGTCATTGTAAAAAAACACGCATTGCTCTGAACAGCTTTATGAGGAAGCAGCCGAAGCGGGCAATAATCCTTTCCCATGTCTGGTCACGTCAAGATAGAAAAATTAAAATTGTTGGGAAACTTGTAACACGGCTCAACAAAATTTGGTCATTTTTTATCTCACAAACGGGACCAACCTCATCTCATAGATTTTTTTATGCTGATTTGAAGTGGATTTACAACATTTTTCTAGCACGTCCAGTTTTTGAGAGAAAAACCTATTGAATTGTCGAAAAATGCCAGAAATGGCAAATTTCAAAAAAATAAATAAATAAATAAATAGAATTTGGGCGTATTTTTCCGATGAAAAAAACCTCGTATTAATGAAAATCCAATTCGTATAATGGGGTTTACCTCATGTTGATGAGTTAATTAGAAATTAGTGGAAAATTAAAAAAAAACTCAGTTTTCCAATATTTAGCATGCACTTGTTTTCCCACAGATACGAAAATCTCAATCTATGAAATTATTTTCAAAACAAAGTGATTTTATGAATAAATCCATATTAAAAAATCAACATCCAGTATTCATCATTAGCCGGTCTTTTGTCTCTTAGCACTTTCCGCGTTCTGGAATGAAATCCACAAACATTTTTTCTGTGGATCGCATTATCATCATTTCGAGGTCCAGCAATAGTCAGCAAGCATGTGGAGGTTTGATTTCCTATCATACCCTGAGTGAAAAAATATTAAAATCAATCAGAAACGTAGCTGATCTTACTACAAACCACAGTATAGACAGTAACCAACCTTTTTGGGTTGTTGTTGTAGT
>NW_016166228.1:3036-24929 GCF_001687245.7 Rhagoletis zephyria | reverse complement strand
TATGCTACAGAAGCACAACAGCGAGCAACAGCTTAGCTAAGTAGCAGCGACATGCTAAAACAGTATGTATTTTCCTAAAATTTCTTGAAAATCCATTTATTGCTAAGGCCCTGTCTCCACAGAAAAACACTGATGTCGTGATATATGGCAGCGCTTATTGCCTGACATACCATATTTCCATTTGAAAGAAAGCGTGCTGGTGGTAACATCTATGAAGGTTTGACATTAAATCAAAATAAGAATATATATATATATGATTACGTTTTAGGAAATTATTCAGCAGGTTTTTTTTAAGAGTTAAATGTTTTTAAACACCGAAATTGAGAGAATGTTGTTTGGTGGGATCACGCGGCAAATGCTTATATTAAGGCATCAAAGTGTCCACACAAAAAAAACTTGCAATCCTATTACTCGTAAGAATGACAGTTGGTACGCCATCGGTGTTTGCCTGTGGAGTTCTGCGGTCATGAGCGATTGTGTATATCAATTTTCAATAAATATTTATGAATTTCTTAGCTACGCTGCTGAAAAAATCTGAAAGTCCGGCACATACACACATATAAATTGAAAGCCGTATTTAAAAAAAGTTGCCTTTGGTTCGACAATTTTTATGCGATTGCAATAGATGAGGTAACAGTTTATTTGAAAATAAATGTTATTTTAGACAATGCTACATATTTTTAAATTGTGGAAATTATCGATGGTAAAAATTTAAAAAATACGAGAAATATGGGTTTTTTTACCCGGTAAAAAATCCCAACAAGCCAAGTCCGACAATAGATTGTTTTATATACACCATTTTAAAGGCCTATATATCCTCTTCTCAGATCATATTCGATCTTTGAAATCGAATCAAAAATAGTCATTCAGAAACTCATAAATCTATAAAATAAATAAATAAATAAATAAAATAAATAAATAAATAAAAACGAATAAAATTAGGGGGTAGGGTCTTGAAATTTCCAAAAAGAAAACATTTTCGATGGTACGTATATAATCGAAATGGTACTAAAGTGAATAAAAAACAAACAAATTATTTGTTTTATATGTACCACACGAGCTTTCGTGTCGATATTTTTGCATGTATGTATGTATGTAGGTAAATATGTTATTTGTTAGTGTCGATATTTTTGCATGTATGTATGTATGTAGGTAAATATGTTATTTGTTAGTGTCGATATTTTTGCATGTATGTATGTATGTAGGTAAATATGTTATTTGAGCCTACAATTGAACAGTTTGAACTACTTACGCGTAATAATGCTAAAACATGAAACGAATGCGTAGCATTCGTCACACATCTTCTTCATAGAGCGATAAGGGGGTGGGGCTCATAATAAAATGCAGTTTACCTTGAGAGCTAGTTCCTACAGTACATATACTAGCTCAATATGTAGAGTTAATTATTTACAAATGTACATTGGCATAACGGCAGCGCTTCACTGGTTGCTTCTCGGAATGCCGTAAGTATGCAGATGTTCTTGCATTTAATCTGTGTCGCATCAGTTGCATTCGTGACAGCTCGATAATTTATTCTCGTGTATTAATTTTAAAAGTTTGCCTTTAAATGAAGGGGTATAATGTTGTATATATCTATGTGGCTACTTACGTATCAAGCACGGAGTTTTATTGTTCTGAGAACCATCACACAGATTTTGTCTACCATCCTCACCTAATCTCTTCATCTGACACTAGCTGTGTCGATGTGTGCTTGCATTCAACTTTATCTTCCTCCTATACATAAAGTCTTAATTGTATGCAGTCACACAATACATACCTAGTGCTGAAAAGATTTATTTAACAGCTCCACTAAACTTATGTTCAACGTCTTTCGCGTCAGCTCTTCACAGAAATGTTGGCGACAAGACCTAAGATGCAAATATTACAAAATAATAGCAAGTGCTTAGTATCCGCCAACCTGACCAAGTGATTTCCTGCATAGTGCCTCTGGCTAGCGCTGCTGTTTCAGTTAGTTGAATGTTTATACAACTGTAAAGCAGAAAATTGAAATTGAATATGAAAAGTACAAGCGCTAAAAAGTTGAGTGTGGATCTCACGCGCGACTAAAGTGAAATTTCTTCTTCCTCTATTATCCATGTTACTATTTTACTAGTGAATTCGCAAATCGTCAAAACGTCAAAATTAAATTTAACATTATAGACAGGTTGAAAAAAATTTTAAATCTTAGATCCGTTGTCGAATTTCATCTAATTTCAAATCACTCCGTAACGATAAAAAATCTCTAGCTCCAAAAAAATGCAACGCTACTTATTTATTTATTTCACAGCAAATGATGAAAAAAGTTAAACTAGATTTTTTAAATAACTAACAACCCTATAAATAAAACATTTTGAGCTCATCTCTCTTGACACCCATATTTAAATAATTCATTTATCTTAAAAATGCAACGTTACTTATTTATTTATTTCACAACAAATGAGGAAGAAAGTTAACCTAGATTTTTTAAATACCTAGCAACCACCCTAAATAAAATATTTTCAACCCATTTTTCTTGACACCCATATTTTATAACTTTAATTTAACTTTTTAAACAGGTGAAAACCATTTTCAGACACCTCAAAAAAATATTGTAATGTTCTTTAAATTTCGCAAAACTATTTCTTTTGATAACCATATATTAAAATTTCATATAATTTATAGTTTAAATAAAATTCGTCATTACAAACAGGTTGTAAACCTCCTCAAAATATTTTCAAACTAAAACCTTTTTAAATCTATTTCGTCTGGCACCCAAGTTGTGATACATATCTCAATTACCTAACTGTATTAGGGCGCGTTCACACAGTTAGCTGAGCAGAGCCGAGCGAAGCCGTTCCTAGCGGAGCCAAGCTATAAAATTGTTGTAGCTTTATGAAAGTGTTCATACAGCAAGCTTTTTCAGAAGCGTTTGGAGCTGAAAGCAAATCAGTTTTTGATTTTGAATTTTCTATTTGAGTTTTTGGCTTTATGACGCTGCTGCAAACAAAAAGCCAAAATATTTAAATCAAAATGAATTTTGCAACAAATGTTTTGAAGTAAATTAAGAAAATAACAATGGATCACAAATTTGAATTTTGATTTTGGTCTCCAGATGCCACTACCCAATTTGTATGTAGAATCGCTAGATGATTCCGAAAATTGAGGTAATTCTTTTTTTGTATGGATACGTTTTCGAGGTATTTGCAATTTACCGTTATTCAGCCTAAAAAAAGTGGTTCCACTTAATCACGTACATCTTACGAACCAATTGAATAATCGTAATACGAGATACAGAAAACCGCATATGCACTACTTTTCGCTAGCCCTAATAGTTTCTGAGAAATTAATTAATCATTCCAAATTTTTTGTTTTTTTTGATGAAAAAATGGAAAAAGTTCAAACTTTACCAGGGAAAAATTCAAAAAAGTAACAGTTCTGGGTAAATTTTTGTTACTTGTGATCCCTTAGGAAAAAATTAAACTACCAATAAAGAAAATCGATTGATAATTAACAAAGTAATGATTGGCCAAATGAAAATTTTAAGGATTTTTTTTTATGAAATATGAGCAGAAAAAAGGGTTACTCATACGCCACGTACACCTGAGTAGGTAGAGAGTTTGCGTCGAAAGCAAGCGGTGTTAGAAATGATCAATTAATTTCTCAGAAACTATCAGGGCTATAAAAAAGCGATGTATATACGGTTTATTGAGAATTTTAGATTTTATTTCGCGGATCTCGTACTAAGATTATTCAATAAGGTCGTAAGATATACGTGATTAAGTGAAACCATTCTTTTTTTAAGATGAAGTAAATTGCAAATATCTCGAAAAGTTATCCATAGAAACAAAAATATTATAACGATTTTCATAATCACCGAGCAATTCTCTATAGGGATTGGATAGTGGTAGCCATAGAACATTTTTGCTGTAAACCAGTGTAGTTTAGCCGATTTTCACTGAACATAAGTTTTGTGACATCTTTGCAGCCGAGTCCATGAGAAAAGCTCCGCCCCGCCCCGTTCAGTGTTTACACCTGGAGCTTCGCTTCGCTCCGCCTCGTTTCGCTTAGCGTCGCTCGGCTTTCTGTGTGAACGTAGCCTTAGTTTAATTTCAACTTGAAAATCGTACGAGCGGTGCAGACCTGAAAATATTAACAAAAAATGCCTTTGCGATTTATATGAGTATTTTTCTGCATGATTATTAACAGTTATTTAATCTTAATTTCAATCTCAATCTCGATCTTAATCCCTTTTTCCCCTACCGATTGGAATTAGGGCCCCACGAGTGTGTAGATTTTTGCATTTACTCCCAATCAAACGCAAAGAAGTTTCTCAAAATTATACAAATACTTCTTGGTTTAATTTGCTTCAGCGAGAATATGTAGTGGAAATGTTAAATGACATTTTTTTAACATATTTAGGTGGAGGAGCGTGAAGTGATTATTACAAGCATATGCGTGACAAGCGGGAACGATTATCTGCATAAAGAGCCTTTATTTGCATTAATTAATGCATTACCCTCTTCAAATGCCCATAAGCACTTGTACAAATGCGCGAACTGTTTGATATTGTGAATGTGCATTGTAAACCACCAAAACAAGAACAAGTAATTAAAACAAATTTTTTAAGACAATTGCAGACCGGAATAGGCATGTATCACACGGATGTCATTCGCAAGAATCTAATCCTTCACACTCGCTTGTTATGACAGTGCCAATCGGATTAGATCGGTGCGGACGGCATCCGTCGGATACTGTAATAGGTATGATATTTCAAACTCTCAAAAAGTACCGCTATTTAAGGACTTCATCCATATTTCCTCATTGCTGAAATTAATTTCTTCAATTACGCAAAAATTTTTAAAGACTAAGAATTCGCTGAAAAGAGTAGCTATGTCTTGTATGCAAAACTCTTTTACAATATCAGTAAATTATGAAAAAAAATTGTAAGTTATAGGCAAAAGCCACTCGAATATTCATATTTGTTGTTATTAAACTGAAAGTTATTTTCGAGCTAACTAACACTCGACAAAAAAGTCAGCCTTTAATTTAAACTCATTATATTATCGCAACTGGGATGTAACTATTCGGCGATATGCCCATAATACGATTGATCTTTTTGTTATATTAATTTCTTGGGCATATCAAACATTATCTGAAACATGTCAACTATAATTAAATTATTTTCTTCTTACTTTTTACAGTATAGTTTAAGGAAGTTCCAACGTTATGTAAAAACCTTAAGAAAATCCTAAAGTATTTTATTTGAATTGAAAATTCAGTACAAATCAGTACAAATTTTGAAAAATCAGTACATTAGCGTACTGATTAAAGAAATGAATAAAATCAGTACAAGAGTTGAAAAATCAGTACTATACTGATAAAATCAGTACGTCTGGCAACCGTATGTGTTCATGAATTCGAACGCTTACTGAATTTCCCGATTTCATGCTGGAAACGCTTCCAACATTTGGCAACCGTTTGCCATTAGCGGGGTTTATACAACCGAAATGTGTGACAACAGGGTGTGATAGCTTTCGATGTTCGATCACGTTCGATCATACGTTCATAGGCATGCTTGTATGTGGGTATATGCTGACACCAAAGAATTCATCAACAACAACAAATCAGCTAATTCCGAAATGCAGAAGAGTATCGTCTGTCAGGGCACAATTATTATGCGCATTTGTGTGCTAGATAATCTGCGTAAGCATGCCCATCTGTCAAGCGTTTTACCCTGTTTACTCGGCACATTCGTAATTCACTTGGCACCTCTGTTTCTTTTCTTTGCTTTTGTTTATTTTTACGGTGTTGATTATTGTGCCTTTCAAAAGGCGAAGAAAAAAATTGTGGTGGCTAAATAGATAAATCAATAGCTTTAACGAATCTAGCGTTTTTCAATGTTTGTGCTAGTGGGGATGTGTGTGGTCTATGTGTTTTGACAGCGGTTTTCGATAAATTTCCGATACAAGAGAAGACAACGATTTGTTCATGATTCGCATGGTGATTGGATCTGAACTACCTACGATTAAGGTGATTTGCTCTCAAAATTTTGTATGCGGAATTGCATGATTCGGTTCGTAATAGGGGCGCCAATTTCGAATAAGAGAGCGAATAACGAATGGAAGAGCGAATCACCTGTCGTGGAAACATCGTTTTGGATCTGGCATATACATACATATTTACGTTTTTTAAACTAAAGTTGCACATTACACTCTCATAAAATTCGTAGTTATAAAATAATGTCTTCATTATTAATGCAAATGTGATGGGTTCCAATAGCAGATTTCTCTAAATGAGCAATACTTTGTCGACATTCATTTCGTTTCATTGTATAATGTATTAAGTCTGTATGCCTTTTCTTTTTATTCTTATTCGGTGAGTATTACTTAAGTCGCTTGTTTTGCGTTTCAAAAGCCAACAAATATTTAAACAAAAAACTATGGTTTAAACACGGTCACACCTGCAAATAAAAAAACCATTTCAACAACAACGATGTCATTGAGTGTCAAGTGGTTGCGAATTATCGAAGCTGACGCGCTTAGAGTTCCTTGTTATATGTTTTTGCATATGCGATGGGGTGCGGGATGGGTGGAAAGCCTTTGTAAATTCGTTATAAACCATTAAGTTGGCAAAACGACAATTAATTTGGCTGTCATAAACACACATTTAACGCATACATTTTAGTTTTACTTATGTGAGTTGATGTGTAATTGGGGCTAATGGGTTAATAACATCTGTTTTGCTGGCATATTTCTGCTGTTCGTTATGCTCAGTTGATGTTGTTTGCCACTGATGATGGTGGCGGTGGTAAATGCCGTTTAGTTTGACGTAATTTCATTTAATTTGTTACTAAAATAATTGCTACTTGCGCTTTGGTGTATATATATTGGGGTGGTCCAAATGTTTTACTAGATAAATATAGACATATCGCACACCGTCTTCAAAAGAGTCAGAACTCAAAATTTGGCATTTTTGAAATTATGCGCTAAAAATGTACACAGAGCTTTTATTTACCTGTCAGCAAAAGCTGGAGCAAATTTTTGTTATAATTTGTTAAAAACGCAAAGCCCTTGCCCATATGATTATCATGAGCCAAGAAATAGTTTTCCGCATTTTCTGACAAACGTATTGTTTTGAGTTGTGATATGTTTATTAGACTGCATCACCATTCTACTGATACCCAATAAGTCTAAATCAGAATAGTATTTGAAAAAAGTTAAAAAAACAACATCAAAAATCTCATTATTACGATTCCGTTGAGAAGATTTTTAAATATTTTTATGCAGATTTTTTTAGCTTAATCTGTTTTGTCATCTGTGGGGACTGTTATTCATGAAAAACTTCATTTTTGGAGGTATTTTCAAATCGGTCCAGCTCGCTAAATCTTAATATTTTTCCGAAATATTTTGGTGGACGTCTTAAAATATAATAAGTTTTGTAATCCCGGCGGAAAAACCGCAACTTTTTTGGTGGTGCCGTCTAATGTATGTATATACAATAAACACACCTACTTCCCATGTAAAGGTAGTTTGCGCAAATATGTAAACTGCGATATTTTAGTATCTACTGAAGATACATTGGCACATATCCGTAACTGCTCTAAAATTTTTTCTCAAATTGGCACAACTGTTGACAACATATTTTATTAAAAATATGTCCCGCTCTGGTGCTTCCGTTGAAAATAATCTTCAACAAATCTGTTTCTTTAAGGAAATTCAAAAACCCCTATATGAGCCATTCTTTTTTAAGTCGGACGGATTTCGTAAAAAAAAAATTTTTATTCGCTTCAAATTTTGTTTGTGGGTTTTTTCCTCTGTTTTTTCTTCGGACATATGATCTGTCAAAGTTTGCATTTTTTCGTGATTCTGACTAATCTTGTACTGCTTCAAATCGTTATATCTCGGGATTTACAGATCGCAGAGACTTCGTCTTAGCGTCATTTTAAAGCTAAGAAACGGGCTTAACATTTCTATATATAAGGTGGTTAAAATTGTCCTAAAGCAAACTTAGCTATTAAGAGTTGTACTTTTTGAAGATGATTTGCCAAGTGAAAAGTTTTCACTGAAGATCATAAGATTAGGGATTTAAAATTATACCATCGTAATCCTTGTTTAATTCTCTATAAAAAACGTGGCACAAAATAATGGGGGTTTTTCAAGATAGAATACCTATCCGGATATAATATTTGTATTGCAAAATTTTCTTTAAGGCGACGAACCCCTAGAAATGGACGTGGCAATTAATAATAATAATAGATTGGCGCTTACACATAAGTTAGTGTTTGGCCGAGCTTCTCCTCCAATTTGTGGCGTGCGCCTTGATTGTGTCACATAAAGCGGAGGGACCTACAGTTTTACGCCGACTCCGAACGGCGATTATATTTTTATGAGAAGCTGTTTTTCATGGCAGAAATACACTCGGAGGTTTGCCATTGCCAGCCGAGGGACGGCCGCTGTTAAGGAAAAACCTTTTTTCTATATTTTTTTGCGATGTTGCTTTGACCAGGGCTTGAACCCAGGCGTTGCGTAGTGAAAGCGCGCACTGCTTACAACTGCACCACAGCGAACGTGGCAATTGCAGGACTAAAATTAGCAAATCGCAGATTTTATTGCGGATTTCAGCAGAATATCGCTTCGTTAACAATATTTGTTCCACAACTTTTTCAATCCATATAAATATTCTGGCGAAATCCATAATAAAGTCTAAATTTTTGAACTGTGGTTTTAATATTACCACGCCCATTTCTTGAATATTCTTTGATTAAAAAAGTTGTTGAACAAATGTTGTTAAGGAAGCGATATTATGATGAAATCCGTAATAAAATCTGCGTTTTGCAAACTTTCGTCCTACAATTGCCATTCCCATTTTCAGGGGTTTGTCGCCTTAAAGAAAAATCTTGCCGTACAAATATTATACCTCGATAGGTATTCTATCGGAATCTATACATATATTGAAATTGTAANTCGAAAACATGGAATTGAATGCAGTTTTCACCGATGTATTGCTAGAGGTCTAGCTTACAATATAGAAGAAAGAAATTAGAGAGTTGCCACCTGTGTTTAAAATTTCAGCTTAGGTCAATTGATACGGTAAAGTAAATACTGCAATATGGCAGTCAAAAGTAAGAGGTTTACAAAGGCTTACAGCTGAAAATATTTTTGGGTACGGTTGCCACCTATTTGAAAACTTTAATTTAATTATATTGATATCATAAATTAAATATTGCAATATTGGCATCAAACTAAAGAGGCTAGGAAATTTTAATGCCGAAAATATGTTTAGGGGATTTGCCAACTGCTTGAAAAATTATATTCATTTAAATTTGCNACAATTGCCATTCCCATTTTCAGGGGTTTGTCGCCTTAAAGAAAAATCTTGCCGTACAAATATTATACCTCGATAGGTATTCTATCGGAATCTATACATATATTGAAATTGTAACAACTGCTTGAAAAATTGTATTCATTTAAATTTGCAAAATAAATGAAATATTACAATACGGACATTAAACTAAAGAGGATTAGGAAGCTTAATTTTGAAAATATTTTTGAAGCGGGTTGCCGCTTATTTGAAAACTTTAATTCAGTTAAATTTATAAGATAACCTAAATGTTGCCACATGGGTATCAAACGAAAGTATTTGAGAATAATAAACTGGCAACAGGCCGATATCTGTTATGTATAGATGTTAAAGAAAAATTAATAGGGGGTTTATTAGATCAGCAGAAGCCAAATCTAAAATTTTAATAATATTGGTCTGTCTGTTTGTATGTTTGTAAGCGCACCACGCATCACGCAAAAACTAATGTATGGAATTAAATGCAGTTTTCACCGATATACATATTGCTAGAACTCTAATTGAAAATATAAAATCCATAATTTTTTTTGTTTTAGTTTATCGTCGATCATTATTCCTAGGTATTTGAATGTATTAACTTTTTCCAGTGCGTCGTTGTTTATATTTAGTGTTAGCAACGGACTGTTCTCAAAATATCGCCTTGATATAACCACAAACTTAATTTTATTGACATTCAATTAAGTGTGTTCTAGCATAACCAATCGCACTTTTTTGGAACTTCTGTGTGGAAGGTCTTTCTCTAAAAAAAATCACAACTGTTTGTTGTTGCTGCCAAAAAATTTAGAAATCTGAGACGCCACGCTTTATAATTTCATACAGTTCTCTGTACAATGTATTTCACTGAACTACTAAACGGCTGCACCGATTTGGTTCATATTTGGAACATATGCCAGCACCTTGAAAATACATATTCCGACCAAACATTTATTCGGTATGTATGTAGCCCGGGATAGTCCTAAAATTCTTATACAGACTAAAACGTAAAAACCAATATATCTCTAAAACCTCTCTCCGCACAAAGAATGGAGCTTTGATTTTTCGAGTTTCATTATAGACTGTCATACCTACATACCTATTTGCATAAAATGATAACCGTTTTCGTTGTTCGAACTAAACTCAAAAACCACTGAAAGAGTTCCGTCAGATTGGAGGTTATCTTACACACATGGTCCTATTACATGCTACTACAAAACTGTCTAGGTGGTGCTGGAGTAGAGTTATTTATAAAAATCGTATTTATTAACCGATTTCGTTCAAATTTTAAATATGAGCTATGTACCTGTATGATGATAAATTGTTTTGATAAAAATTGAGGAGGATACTGCGCCTTAGTGGTTTCAACTTAAACCAAAAATTTTGACTTTACAGACTATTTTTGCTTTTAAACGCTCCGCGAAGTAAGCAGGCATTGATTAGTCTGCAATAAAATTTAAATTCTTGCAAAAACTCGATGTTTAACACCTTGCTAAATATATCTCAACATAAGTTTTGGAAAACAAATTACAAAAAATTGTTGATGCTCACAAAATAAACCACCTCGTCATGAAGAAAAATTTTTTAAAAATAGGTCTTGAAAAACCCCCATTTTTTTGAACCACGATTTTTATAGAAAATTGAACAAGGATTACGGTGGTATAATTTTAAATCCTTAATTTACTGGTCTTCACTATGCAAATCAACTTAAAAAAGTTGAACTGTTAATAGCTAAGTTAGCTTTAGGACAATCTTGACCATCTTATATATAGAAGCAAGCGGGCATTTGCTAGTATACATATCGATGTACAGCGTAGAGCATGCGTTAGACTCTAACGTATATATATTTATAGGTATAGCGAAGCGTATGCGAAATGTTCCACGGCCCCTATTTATCGGAGAAAACATTTCCGGATTTGACGAAGTTATATAAAATGTATTCTGGCGGCCTTATATATGAAAAATTCTGTCTATTTGAGTAGACTAGAGTACTTGACTACAACGAACACATCCAGAAATATGCAGTATGAAAAATTCGATTTGTATGAGAGATGCCACGCCCCTTTTCCAATAACATCAATTTTTTATGAGTATGAGTTTAATTTCTTATGGAAGTTGCCACGCCCCCTTTTCTAATAGCTCCAATTTTTCTCCAAGAGTATGCGACTGATTTCATATATATCCCTCGCAAGCTCCAATACTCTACCATGAACACTTCCAGAGATATGCGGAATGAAAAATTCGGTTTTCGAGTAACATCCATTTTTTCCATGAGTATACCATTGATTTCATATATTTCCAAATATACACAAAAAATGGTATACAAATCGGTCAAGCCGTTTCGGACCACAAACACCGTGACATGAGCTTTTATGCGAATGGTGGCAACCCTATGCAATTATTTTTCTGTTTTAAATGTTTTCATACATTTGCAGTGGAATAGCATTATTGCGGCTTATTTAAATAATTTTTTTTTGATACAGCACACATTTTCATATATAAAGATTTCAAGGAATGGTGGAAACCCTATTCACATTTTTTTCTATATTAAATTTTTTTTTGCATTTTCAGTGAAATATAATTATTGCGGCTTTTATTTCTTTTTTTGATATTTCAGACATTTGGCAACACCGGTTTTTAAATTTTGTCTTTACAAACCTTCTATAGACAGATAGAAATGAAATGAAATAAAAACGAAGCAAATCCGTTAAGCCGTTCTTGAGTTATGTGATAAGACACGAATAGCAATTCAGTTTTATATGTAAAGATTTTTTTCGAGTGGTGGTAACCCTATTCAGTTTTTTTTTTTATTAAGTTTGTTTATACATTTAATTTTTTTTTATATTTGAAATATGTGGCAACACCGGTTTTCCAATTTTTTCTTTACATTCATTCTACAGACAGAAAGACACAAAACGAAAAAAAAGCGAAGCAAATCCCTTGAGCGGTTCTCGAGTTGTGCGATAACACATGAAAGCCATCCAATTTTATAAATAACCTTTTTTTCGAATGGTCCAAATTTTTTCCCGAATTAGTTTTTTTTTATACGTTCTCAGTGAAATATCATTATTGTGGCTTATTTATAAATAATTTTTTTTCTGATATTGCAGATATCTGGCAACACCATTTTTCCAGTTTTCTCTTTACAAACCTTTTACAGACAGAAAGACACAAAATGAAATAAAAACGACGCAAATCCGTTAAGCCGTTCTTGAGTTATGCGAGCAATCCAATTTTAAAAATAACCTTTTTTCGAATGGTGGCAACCCTATCCAATTTTTTTTCCGAAGTAGTTTTTCTTTATACGTTCTCAGTGAAATAGCATTATTGTGGCTTATTTTTAATAATTTTTTTTTTCTGATATTGCAGATATCTGGCAACACCATTTTTCCAGTTTTCTCTTTGCAAACCTTCTTCAGACAGAAAGACATAAAATGACGCAAATCCGTTGAGCCGTTCTTGAGTTATGCAATAACACACGAACAGGAAATTAATTTTATATATAAATATTTAGTGATATATTATCTATAAGGATAGGCTAGGTTAAGTGAGGGACTATTGTAGACGTTCCTTAAAATTGGTCAATTCATCCAAACGCGTAAATCCCTCGCAACCACGTAAACGGCGTGTATTACTGAATTTATAGTTCTTATGTCTCTAGGGTCAGTTTTCAATTTCCAATGTTCCTTTTTCCCCCTGTTTGATTTCTATTCAAACCGGCCGAAAAGCTTTTTTAACTACCCCATTATTCAATTTTGTACGGAAAACCGGTTTATTTACGAGTTTTATGCGTTTAGATGAATACCCATTTTTCATTGTATTACCTTTTAATATTATCTATTAATTTTTATAAAACTATATTAGTTTTCTTTGAAGTGGCTAATTTTTTAAATTTTTCTTTTTTTCAGGTATGTATTTAAAAAATCAAATCGCATAAACCTACAGTTGTATGTATTCCGGGTAATGTTTATCACAGCGTATGGCAGTGCGCGCGAGCGACAGTAGCATGCTGAAATGATTCGCTTATATAAATATGTATACACGAGATTTGGAAGTTTTTATCCAGATGTCTAATCGACATGTTTGAGGTATCGCTGGAAAGGACTTGCAGAGTGTGTCCAGAAAATGTATTCAAGCTTCATAAACGAAATACTTTTTTGCTTTTGTCGGTTTAAGGGGGTATGTGGATGCACCAAACATAAATATTTAGTGTTATTCTATAGGACAATACCTTTCAAACGATACCTTATNGAATCGATGCATCTTCAAAATTGTAGAACAACAAATTAATCCATTAAAAATTAAAGTCGGCACGCTACTAATTACATGCAATTAGAATAAATATCGGCGAACAAGGTGCATTATGCTGACTGGTGCGAAATATAAACGGTTCAATGTCAGTCTAAAACCGCAACAACAACAAACATACATACAGTTAAACATTTTGTTGCAATCGCTACATACAATGTATATACATATGTACATATAAACGTAAATACATACGTACCACCGGACAACCTTGCCAACGACAAATTCGGAAATAGTATGTACATATTTCAAGTTGAGCTTTAACAATATGTATGCATTATTATTACCCGGTCGGAATAAATCAGAAAGTTTCATAAATTGACCAATTGAAATAAATTTCTATGAAACAAAATGCGGCCAACGAATGCCCGGCTCTTGAGCTTAAAAAAATCATTAGAAAGTGGGAGACCGCACTTTTAAACCGAACATTTGAAAACACGATTACAAACTTTGGTTGTAGCTGAGTGCCGTACCTGCAATTGTTTGTTCCATTGTGTTATATGTATAAGGAGCTAGCCATTTATAAAAAATATTAATTATTAATTACAAAAAAAAAAATATAGCCAATACTGGTCAAGAAAAGAAGTTTCTATTATTGCCATCAGTGCAAATTACAAATCCTGAAAATCCCGGGATTACTTGCCAAAAATCCCGGGATTTTCAAGACCTTAAAAAGTCCGGGATCCCGGGATCCCGGGATTATAATTCCTAACGCATACTGGCGGTTCTGACGAAACATACTTATAAATATACTAAACTGTCAACAAAATATTATGATACTGAAATAATAGCTGCACTTATTGTTCTTGATACATATTTGTTTTGTTTCTCTGAACTGTGATAGCGAGAGCACTTCGTCAATTTAGATTGTATTGGAGAGAAAACGGCGGGCATTTTATTCATTCGATCTTGAATGCTCCGATTCGGGCCCTGATTTTGAAGTTCTTTAAGCCAAATGCATTTTTAAGTATGTAGTTGGAATCATACGCAGAGTCGGATAATTGACTTGATCCTACAGGACATCGCCATGCCAAATGATTTTACAGTTGTTTATTTTCCAACGGGGTACATACCAATGTACTTTTGTTCGTGTGTGTGCGTACGAAAACAAAAGTTGTGGTATATGCTATAATTTAAAACGAAAACAAAAGAACCTCAGAAGCCACTTGTAACACAATACAAGCGTCATTTTTCAGTTTTCATTTCTTGACACTATTTATAACTGGTTTCTTGGCATGTTGCACGCTCGCTAATTGTTCACCGCAATTGCACATGCATACATACAAATATGTATGTGTGTTTGTAGGCATGCCGCTTGTGTGCGTGCGAGCAAAAATGATTATTAAAATGCGATTTATGTCTATTGGGTTGGGCGACGTCTGCTGCATGCAACTGCAGAATAAACGAGCCACTCACTGGTTGCCGCAACTGCAAAATCAGCTTGTTGATGACATAATTTTTGCTGCAAATTAAATAAGAGTAAATTTCACAGGTACGCTCGTTGGCAGCATCACTTGCCCACATTGCACATCCCATACAGCGAGATGCGAGACAATCTTCTACATCCATTCATTGTGGTTGCATGACAGCATTTTATTGTTTTATTGCGTGTCAAGCAAATGAGTGAAATGTAAGTAAGAAGTTTGTTACCGAAGTCTTTTGTTGTCTTTTGCCTTTTTATTTTATTTTTTATGTGCGTACCACCTTGAAAGGCCTTGTTTGTTGATACTTGGTTGCATGTTGCCCTCGATCATGCATCACTTTTGTATGTATAAATGTTGTTACTATACAAATTCGTTTTGTGTTAACGTAGATGTTTTGTCAAAGTTAACTTGCACTTGTACTTTTCTAAGTAGTTTTTATTGCACATATCACATAAAGCAAATTATTGTTAATAACGCGCGACCACATTGCCTTGGCGGTGCAGCTTTTGTGAGAAAGAATACTTAGTGTGTGAGTCTTTTGAATACATACTGAAGGTTGGAGCCAAGTGCAAGGTGAAATGGGGCGTCGATGCTTCAGTAGAAGAAGTATTCCAATAAGCTTGGCTTAAACAAATTTTAATTTTTCAAAGACTGTCTCGCATTGTTTTTTTTGTTTTGTTTTATCTTTTAAAGATTCCATATGGCCTGACATTCGCTGATAAAAATAATGACCGCTTATGACTGAAGTGCCTGTTGACTCATTGCTGAAGAAATTCATTTTTTTTCTAACATTCAGGAATCCTCTTTTAACGAGCATGTGGTTGTCCATGTTCAAAATTCAACCTAGTGTATAAAGAAGAGAGCGTATAGCGTGAAAGAGAAAGCACGCACATACTGAAAGTAAAATAAGTAGATGGCATGTGTGGATCCTCTTTTCCGTATAAAATTTGCACCTTACTTTTTTATCTAAATCTAGTCCAGTTGATTTATAAAATCTAAATCTATACAGCATACAGTACAGTGGGGGACTATGATTCCTTATGAGTGACAGTACTTGGGCGGAAATATATTTTGGTTATAGCGAAGCACGGTACCTAACTGTTGTGGGAACAACACAGCACTGATAAGGCATGATCGGCACCCAAACTGTTAGAAAGTTCTAAACTAGGAATAATTTTAACCTGTGATTTATCATAAATATCATATTCTAATCATACTTTAGGATATTAGCCATTTTTCACTGTAATAGATTTTGGGTAAAGAGAAATGGTTTCTCAAACTATTAGTGATAGTTTAGTTAAAAGTCCAACTTCCAATTTTTAATTTTACGCATAGTTCTGCATTTAACAGGATTGCAGTAAATAGTTATGGCTTGGAAAGTAGTTTTATCAGCCAAAGTTATAGGTAGCCTTCTAATAAAAATTATATAAAGTGTGGTATCTCGTATCTTTGAAGCGCTTGCCTGATTTTGCCTATTTACAATATATGTTTCTAAAGAGTACATTGAATTTTTAATTTACCGCCCTTTACAGCAGAATACACACAAATCGCTAATTTACTTGAATAGTGTCATAATCCAAAATCGAGTTAATTACGCAGAAATTACCGCTACCTGTTTTTCAATGTTATGTAAAAATGTTCGTAGCGATTAACAAAAGCTTACTAGATGAAATATTTTTAAATGTAAAATTAGATACATTTTGTAGGAAATTTGAAAAAAAATTGTAACAGCGATTTTTTTGATGCAGTCTACTTCTATTTGACACGTGGATCATGGATCCACATTCTTGCTCCTAAATTTTATTTGGCTACATTCCGCCATTTCGGATTTAAGTTTTTTTTGGGTTTTTTTCCGATTTGCAAGCTTATTTTGCATTTTTCGAAAAAAATGGTTAAATAAAAATATGTAGAGAATTTAATTTCCCACATTTGTTACAAAGAAGGTTTTTTTAAATAGTATTAAATTAGATAAAGTTGATAGGAAAAAAAATATAAAAATTTTTTAACAGCGATTTTTTGATGCAGTTTGCATCTATTTGGCACGAAGATCATGGTCATAGTCTTGTTACTAAATTTCATTTGGCAACATTCCGCCAGCTTGGATTTTATTTTTGTTTTGGGTTTTTTGCGATTTGCCAGCTTATTTTGAGTTTTTCGTAAAAAGTGGTTAAATACAAATATGTAGAGAATTTCATTTCCCGAATTTGTTGCATAAAAGGTTTTTTAAAATTAAAATTTTTTATTGTAAAAAAATTAGCAAAAACTGCAAAAAAATTTTACTTTGTCACGGTTTTTGCCATTTTTTGACAATTTCTGTTTAAAATACATTGCATACTGAAATTACAAAGTTGTAGAGAATTTCATTTTCCACAACTTTTTTGCCTACATTAGGTTTTGTGCGACGCTAAGATTACGGCAGGAAACGCGATAAACATAGCGATGTACGGGATGTTCCGTAAAACTCATGTCCACACCACCGCTGAGGTAGAGGTTTTCGGCGCGTTTTTTTATCGTATTTTCCCCAGTAGGCCTAATCCACGGGCAACGTTTTTTTTACGAAAGCAGGTGAATACATTATCGCGATCCCGGCCGTGATCTAAGCGTCGTACAAAACAAAGGTAGGTATAAACGTTTTGGAGTATAAAATTCTCTACAACTTTGGAATTTCAATATGCTATGTATTTTCAACAGAAATTGTCAAAAAATGGCAGAAACCGTGACAAAGTAAAATTTTTTTGCAGTTTTTGCTAATTTTTTAAAATAAAAAATGCTATTTTTAAAAAACCTTCTATATAGCAAATGTGGGAAAAGAAATTATCTACATATTTGTAATTAACCATTTTTTACGAAAAATGCAAAATAAGTTTGCAAATCGCAAAAAACCCCAAAAATAAAATCCAAGATGGCGGAATGTTGCCAAATGAAATTTAGGGGCGAGACTGTGGATCCATGATCTGCGTGTCAACTAGAAGTAAACTGCATTGAGCTACTCGCTTATGTTCGGCACGTTCTCGGCTGTGATCTAAACGTCGCGACGCGTCGTGCAAAAAATGTAGGTATAGAAGTTGGGAAGAATGAAATTCTCTACAGCTTTGTAATTTCAATATGCTATGTATTTTCAACAGAAATTGTAAAAGAGTGGCAAAACTCGTGACAAAGTAAAATTTTTTCGCAGTTTTTGCTAATTTTTTGACAATAAAAAATTATTTTTTCACAAAATCTTCTATACAACAAATGTGGGTAATTAAATTCTCTACATATTTGTATATAACGTTTTTTTTTTAACAAAAATGCAAAATAAGCTTGCAAATCGGAAAAAACCCAAAAAAACTTAAATCCAAGATGTCGGAATGTTGCCAAATGAAATTTAGGGGCAAGACTGTGGATCTATGATCTACGTGTCAAATAGATGTAAAGTGCATCAAAAAATTGCTGTTACAAATATTTTTTTAAGAAAAAGTCTAATTTTACTGGGCTAAGTATACGAAAATTCAAAACTTGTATTTTTGGCTTCTTGAGTTATCAAAGAGAAAGCTTGAGACTTCAACTCACATGTCTTTTGTTATAGAATTAACTATATTTTTATAAAAAAAAATTAAATTAAGTAAGGAAAGAAAAAATGTTCAAAACCTGTCAATACATTTTACTACTATTTTCCTGCGCACAGCTGTACATACATACGTAATACCATTGATTTGTTTTAAAGTAATAAATTTTTGTATTGATAATACTATACCGTCACTGGACACGAATAAAGGCGCGAGCTCAAAAGTTGACGGCGAAAAAAGACGCATAAAAAACTTTAGAGTCAAAAACTCTTAACATACTTCGCCGAAGTTTTTCATAAGCATCTTTTTTCGCAAAATTTTTTTATGCGCCTTTTTTCGCCGTCAAAACACTATCGTGCTTTTATTCGTGTGTAAGGACGATACGTATTTAAAAGTCTATCAGTTATTTTTTTTTAAATAATGCGCTGTTATTTGGTTGTAATATTGTTAATAAAAAAATACGCTTAAAAATTAGCTGATTTTTATGGCTTTGTACTGATTTTTGATGCCAACTGTATTGATTATGTCCCTATAATATCAGGCCACCCTAGTTATGGCGAAAAGTGGCACGTATTGTAAAAGGGGCGTGGCACCGCCCATTTAAACTGAAATTTTAAATTTTTTGGCTTATCTCTGGTATCGCTTATGCTAACGTCCTGAAATTTGACGCAGCTACCTGCTGCCTCCATTAGCGTACAGCCATAGCAGGAGATCTGTCAGTTCATCGCAAGCGAAATGCTCATCGCAGAGAAAATTACTGTAGTCGCAAAAATGGCTTCCTCTACGGTGTTTTGAGAATATGTACATATATATTATAGAAAAACACTATTTCATCAAAATTTAAAGTGAAAACAAGCTGTGAAACTAACTATTTACCAGTTCATCTTTGCGATGAGCGGTCTACACAAGCGATTCATCGCCGGAGATCGCAGCAGATGAACAATCGCTAATGGCTAAAAGTGCTAGTTATTGGAATGGCTGCATCTGTATACATATACATAGATAGGCAAGTTTGAAGTTTTAATATTTATGAGTTTCGTTATAGATTTTCCTATCTACATACACACTTATATACGTGAAATGATAGCTGTTTATGTTGTTCGGACTAAACAGTTCAGTCAATTTGTCGGAGGTTATACCTTTCACATATGGTCCGATTATAGACTAATTACTAGAAAACTCGCTTGATGGCACTGGAGTTGAGTCAGTTATAAGAGTCGTATTTATTGACCGATTTCGTTCAAATTCGCAATATGAGCCACCTGCATGGTGAATTCGTTTGCTAAGAATGGACCCGCTGGGTGGCGCTGAAGTCGAGATATTTAGAAAATCCTAATTTGTTATACATCCTGGTTGAAATTCATAATGCGTATCCATTTCATGATAATCAATGGTTTTGCAGAAAACGGACCCAACGATGACGCTGCAGCCGTAATATATAAAAACCCCATGTATTTGGTCTGCTTTGGCATCAAAGTCAATTTAGGGATTTGCGTAAATTCCCACCAGCTGTTTTCTTGTTGCCAAATTGCAGTTCGCAAAAAGTTTTCCAGCATAAATTAGCAGCTTTCCGTCAAAATGAAATGTCAATGTCTCTCAATTTCCCCTACTTTGCAAGTTTTTCGCGCACGCAAACAAAAACAGCTGGTAGTATTTATAACTTTCAATAATTATCAGGTACGCGAATGACTTTACGAATATCATTGTAGAGTACAAAGACTCACAGTTATACGATGTACCAAAAATTGAAAATATACGGGACGCAGCTGTTTTCAACGGCGGATATTTTAAATTTGGTACTTGTTGCCGGAATTCAAGCAATAGCAAAGCTTTATGTTGCATTTCCAGTGCCTTATCTTCTTTTAATTCCAAAAACTCCAACTCTTCTTCGTTTTTCTTAAAAAGAAGTATTGTAAATTCATCCTCAATTATGTTACATAAAAAAGGGTTTATGAAGTACGCAAACGTACATTTAAATAATTTCAAATCGGCAAATCTTTTTTCAAAATCTGCTTTTAAATCATGTGAAACATTTTTTCTCGCCATGGAAAATGATGAAATATTATTTTTTTTTTGAGATCATAAATAAATAGACGTATGTTAGCTTCAAAACTTAAAATAAATTGCGATAAATCAAAAAAATTTGTATTCTCTCCTTGTAGAGACAAATTTAAGTTTTCCAAATGTACCATCATATCGGTAAAGAACCATGATCTCTTGATCTGGGATCCATCCTGTTGCAATTATCTCGGCGACCACTTCTTCGTTTAGTTTTTTCTTTGTCAACATTTAGTAGAATGCTTATTTCAAAATCTTTATTTATAAACAAACACTCAAAGTGATTGCCCCGACGTATCACAAGCATAATTTGCCTCTTTAGTAATACAACGCAGCACCTGTTATTTGCAAAGATACTCCCACACTGATTTAATTTGTTTGCTACTGAGAAACCAGCAACGAAAAGTTAAATGAAGTGAAATGGACTTCCGTTATGCAACATTGTGCTGTGCGAGTCATAAGTAATTACTTGTTCATTGAAAAGGTAGCTGGAATACAAACTTACGTAAGAAACTTACTTTTCCTAATTTGCAAAAATGCTGTGACAGACGAACTCAAATAAATTTGTTAACGCTTTGTGAAAACTTGATCAGTAGCGATTTTTTAGCAAACCAGTCAAGTTCAGTTTGTTTTGTATGCACATACAATCAAAGTTTAATGTACATGTAGATATATAATAGAAGCCGGGCAGAGGTATTATTCATCGCCGTTGAAAAACTGACAATATCGCTTTATTGCAACAACTTTATTAAGCGACTGTATTTGTTTGCGGCTCTGGAAATTTTTACGACATTTTCATAATCTCTGACGAAATCCTCTAAGCCTTTCTTTTCTTTTCCATCGAAGATTGCAAAGCTTCCCATAGAGTTTGGTTTTCGTTCAGCAGACGTCCAACTGGCTGACCGGCAGCTAAGAATATTTTTTTAAAACTACAACAACAAAAGCTGTAAACCTAAAAGAGCACTTAAAACGTGTTTGACTTCAACTGGAGTCAAGATTTCCTTCCAACTATTCGTTGTATATCTTAGCCATATTTACTTGCAATAAAACAAAACCAAAAAAATAAAAACAAGTAATTTTTGAGCAAAAAACAAAACCGACTTCAATTCTCATATGAAAATTCAAGATTATCGTTAATTTCTTCATGATGCAATGATCGGATTTAAACCAAATTAGTATGGGACCACCTTTAAAAAGGGAATTATAGAAATCGGTTAACGTGGTCCAAAGTTATGCGGTAACACAC